>NC_132860.1:302500-511662 GCF_048164855.1 Canis lupus baileyi | reverse complement strand
CTCGCGTCCTCTCGGGGAGCTGCTGGGGGTCGGGATTGCCACCTGCTGGGGGTCGGGATTGCCACCTGAGTGTCCCGGAGGCACGTGACGGCACTTTAAGGGTTTGAGACAGAGCGAGAGGGAGCAGCAGGGGCCTGGGAGCGGGCGGGGAGGGGGCGCTGACCCCAGGACCCAGACCATGACCTGAGCCGCAGGCACACACACGCTGTCCTCCCTCTCTCCTCTGCCCCGTCCTCTCCTCCTGATCTCCCTCTTCCCTGGGGTCCTCCCTGGCCCCGTCTGCCGTCCCAGGGGCAGGTGTCGGCTCCTGGCTGGGCCGGGCTGGGGTGGGTGTGGGCCGGGGCTGGGGTGTGTGTGCCCGCGGAGGCCCCCCTGCACCCAGGACTCCTAGGAGCACCCACTCTCCAGGACGGGGGCGGCCCGTGGGCTGGGCCGTGTCTCCCGTGACCCCGGGCCCCATCCCTGTGCCTGCAGATCGAGGACACGCGGCTGAACATCGACAAGATCTCGGAGCACGTGGACGAGGCCAAGAAGCTGTACAGCGTCATCCTGTCCGCCCCCATCCCCGAGCCCAGTGAGTGTCGGGGCGCACCTCGCCCGCGGCCCTGCGCCCTCACGTGCCCCCTAACGCCGCTCCCCCGGCCCCCGCCCCCACCTCCTCCCCTGCAGGCCCCTCAGCTCGTGTCCCATGATTCAGTCTCTCCCGGCCCGGCACCCGCTCTGCTTTATCTCCTTGTGTGTTCCCATCCTCCCTCCGAGCCTCAGTTTCCTGGAGTCCACGCAGGGGTGAGGTCAGAGGCTCTGGGCTTTCTCTGACGGACTTGGCTCCCCCTGCACTGCGTCCTGCGGGTCCACCCCTTGTTGCAAGTGACAGGATCCCGTCCTGCTGATGGCAGGGCCAGTCCCACGGTGTAGACATGCTGATGGTGGGGCCCGTCCTGCGGCGTAGAGGTGCTGATGGTGGGGCCCATCCTGCGGTGTAGACCCTGATGATGGCAGTCTCCATCCCGTGGTATAGACATGCTGATGGTGGGGCCTGTCCCATGGTGTAGACCCTACTGATGGCAGGGCCCATCCTGCAGTGTATAGATGTACTGATGGTGGGGCGCTGTCCCATGGTGTAGACCCTACTGATGGTGGGGCCCATCCCGTGGTGTAGACCCTGCTGATGGTGGGGCTCTTCCTGTGGTGTAGATGTGCTGATGGTGGGGCCTGTCCTGTGGTGTAGACATGCTGATGGCGGGCCCCATCCTGCAGTGTAGACCCTGCTGATGGGGGGCCCCATCCCATGGTGTAGATGTGCTGATGGTGGGGCCCCATCCCATGGTGTGGACGTGCTGATGGTGGGCCCCATTCCATGGTGTAGACCCTGCTGATGGTGGGTCCTGTCCTGCTGTGTAGATGTGCTGATGGTGGGGCCCTATCCCACGGTGTAGACGTGCTGATGGTGGGCCCCATCCCGTGGTGTAGACCCTGCTGATGGTGGGTCCTGTCCTGCAGTGTAGATGTGCTGATGGTGGGCCCCGTCCCACGGTGTAGACGTGTTGATGGTGGGCCCCATCCCGTGGTGTAGACCCTGCTGATGGTGGGTCCTGTCCTGTAGTGTAGATGTGCTGATGGTGGGCCCCGTCCCACGGTGTAGATGTGCTGATGGTGGGGCCTGTCCCGCGGAGTAGCCCCCTTACCCCCTCCTCTGCTGAGAGACGTCCAGGCTGTGCCCACAGGGTGGCCCCGGGGACCTTGCTGCCTCCCAGGCGAGCCTGATGGAGACGGATGTGCGGGGCCCGCAGGTCCTGTAGGCGGAGGCCTGGGCCCTGGAGCCTGGTCAGTGCCGCCGACGCCTGTGACTCCCAGGCTGTGTGGGGCGCCAGGGGGTGGACCCGGCTGTGGGCGGGCGGCCTGCGGGCCCTGTGGCCTCCGTGGACTGGGGACCCGGAGCCTCCCGCTGACCCGCTGCCTCCGTCGCGGCAGAAACCAAGGACGACCTGGAGCAGCTCACGGCCGAGATCAAGAAGAGAGCCAACAACGTCCGGAACAAGCTGAAGAGTAAGGGGGCAGAGGCCGGGTGGCCCCCAGACCCCGTGATCCGCCCCCGGGGTCCGTGGGGAGAGGGTGGGATCCGGACCTGCCCTGCCCTGCCCCTGCCCCTGCCCCTGCCCCTGCGGGGACGACTCGGCTAGAGCCTGGCCCTGGGCTTCCCTCTGAGCCGCCCTGGAGCAGCCCTCCCGGGTCCTGGGCACGGGGACGCGGGGCCAGTGCGCCCCTCCCGGGCCGGGTGTGCGCCGCGGGTCGCTCCTGCCGCCCTGGGGAGGTGGGGGGCGGGGGTGGGGGGGCACCCGGCGGGGTCACGGGGGGGGCGGGGGTGGGGGACCGCGCAGGCCCCGGGGGCGGGGGCTGGGGCTGGTGGGGGGGAGGTCGCCCCCGCAGGCGCCGTGTGCCGCGCCGGGGCCGCGCAGGTGAGCCGCTGTGCCCGCAGGTATGGAGAGGCACATCGAGGAGGACGAGGTGCGGTCGTCCGCGGACCTCCGCATCCGGAAGTCGCAGGTGAGGGGTCCCCGGCCGCCCGTCCCCGAGGTCCCGGCTGTGCGGGAGGGACGGGGCGGGGGACGGGGCGGGGCGAGCCGGCCCTGGGCGCGGTGGTCCCGGCGGAGCGCGCTGCGGCCGAGTAGACCTGGGGACGCGGGGTTGCTCGGGGCCCGCGGGGGGTCCGGGGGGGTCCGGGGGGGCCCGGGTCCCGGTGCAGCGCGCCCAGCGCCCCCGCACACCCGGCTCGTCCCCGCAGCACTCGGTCCTGTCCCGGAAGTTCGTGGAGGTGATGACCCGGTACAACGAGGCCCAGGTGGACTTCCGCGAGCGCAGCAAGGGGAGGATCCAGCGGCAGCTCGAGATCAGTACGTGCCGCGCCCCGCCCCCGGGCCGTGCGCCCCTCGCGGACCCCGCAGGGCAGCGGCGCGTGACGGGACAGGCCCGGGGCTCCAGGACGCGCCGCCTCCCCGCGGTTGCTGCCCGGGGCGGGGCCTCGCGACCTCCGGGTCCTGGGCGGCCGAGGCCCCCGTGACCTGCCTGCGGGGGGGGTGCGGCCAAGCGCTCGGCCCTCGACCTTCGGGGCGCGCAGGGAGCCCCTGGTCGCTGCGCCTCGGCCGCGTGTCCGAAGCGCTACCTCTTTCTGCAAAGCCGGCAAGAAGACCACGGACGAGGAGCTGGAGGAGATGCTGGAGAGCGGGAACCCCGCCATCTTCACCTCCGGGGTGAGCGTGCGGGGCGGGGGCCGCGGGGGGGGGGGGGAGGGGCGGGGAGGCCGCGGGGGGAGGGGGGAGGGGGGAGGGGCGGGGAGGCCGCGGGCCGCGCTGACGGCGCCTGCCCCGCGCCCCGCGCCCGGCCTAGATCATCGACTCCCAGATCTCCAAGCAAGCGCTGAGCGAGATCGAGGGGCGGCACAAGGACATCGTGCGGCTGGAGAGCAGCATCAAGGAGCTGCACGACATGTTCGTGGACATCGCCATGCTGGTGGAAAACCAGGTAGGCGGGGGGCCGGGCGGGGGCCGGGCGGGGCCTCGAGGGGCGCCCTGGGCCCGGACCCGCTGCCCCCATCCCCGCCCCCCCCCCCCCCCCGACGCGGGGCTCTTGACCGGGCGGGCGCAGGGCTGCCGGGGCGCCCCACGCTGACCCTGCACGCCGAGCTCGGGCCGCGCGGCCGACAGCTCTCCCGGAGGTGGGGGTCCCCCGTGCTCCCTGCGGCCGCAGCCCGCCGGTTCTGGGCCTTGGCCGGCCCTGGAGGAACGGCCCAGCGCCCGTAGGAGGCCCCGGCCCCGCCGAGCTTGTCCCCGGGCTGCTGCGAGGTGGCGGCTGCACACAGCCGGGTGCCCTGGCCCGCCCCCGCCCCCGCCCCCGCCCAGCGGAACCGCTTCCCTGCGGAAGGGCTGCGCCCGCGTGGGTCCCTGCCCTGCCCTGCCCCCGAGCGGCCCCCGCCCCGGGCTCCCCCCCGCCCCAGGCTCCCCCTGCCCGCCCCGGGCCCCTTAAGCGGCCGCCCCTCCCCCTCTTCTCTCTCCTGCCCTCGCGGCCGCGCCGAGGAATGGGCTTGCGGGTCGGGTCGAGAGGCGGTAAGTGCCGGTGCGCGGAGGCCGCCGGGAGGGGAGGGCCGGGGCGCCGCGGGGTCCGCCAGGCCAAGGGCCCGGGGTGGGGGGCGGGGGGCGGGGGCGGGGGCGGGGGGGGCTCCGCCGGGCACAGCGCCCCGGCAGCCCCCGTGCGCCCCGGCCCGGCCCCGGCCCACCCCGCCGCCCGCCCGCCCGCCGCAGGGGGAGATGCTGGACAACATAGAGCTGAACGTGCTGCACACGGCGGAGCACGTGGAGAAGGCGCGCGAGGAGACCAAGCGGGCGGTCAAGTACCGCGGCCAGGCCCGCAAGGTGAGCCCGCCCCGCCCCGCCCCGCCGCGCTCACCGCCTCTGCTCTCTCCGCCTGTCGCCGGCGCGGGGGGAAGGGGGCCATGATCGACCGCATCGAGAGCAACATGGACCAGTCGGTGGGCTTCGTGGAGCGCGCCGTGGCGGACACCAAGAAGGCCGTCAAGTACCAGAGCGAAGCCCGGAGGGTGAGGCCTCCGCGCCCTGGAGCCGGGGCTGCGCTCCCGCCTGGTCCCTCCCGCCCGCGCCCGCGCCCGCGCCCGAGCCCGAGCCCGCCTCCCCGGCTCCCCCCAGCCCGCATGGATCTGGCTCAACCCACCTCGCAGCCCCCTGTGCAGCGGGCCGTGCCGGACAGAGCTCAGGCCCCGTCCCGGTGGCCCCTCCCGGTCCCCACTGCCGTTCTTCAGAGGCCCATTCCTCCTCTTCCCCTGCGGACCCCGCCCCTCTTCCCCACACCTGTCCTTCCCACCTGCGGCAGGCCGTGGGGCGCGGAGGCTAGTGGGCTCCGGGCCCCCCAGTAAGCGAGGCGGTGGGATTCGCATCGGGCTCCTTCCCCCACTCCGGACACCCCCCTGCAGCGACCCTGTTGCTTGAGCACCTCTGCGTTTCTCTGCCCGCATGGAAGCTGGCTCTGGTGGCTTGTGCTTTGTTCTTCTCTGAGCACTTCTCCTGGGTTCCGATACTTTGGTTCTTCAGTTCCTTTCTTCCCACTTTACCTATTGCTTGTGCAGGGAGCCGGGGAGCGGGGGAGTTGTTACCTGGCGAACCTAGGCTGGCTCACGACTCACGACAGGACCACAGTCATGCTTTCTGATCCCCAGTCAGCGGACTGGGTCTGACGGGCGGGCATGTGCTTCACGGGAGAGACGACAGAAGTCTGAAATTAGGACTATTCGAAAACATAGACCACTTCCTGAAAAAGGAAAAATCGGGCACTTGACACCTTGGCCTGTTGCTACTTGGGAGACCCCGAGACCGTTGCTTTCTTATCTGTCCACGTGTGCAACACTTAACGTGACGCAAGAGCCAGCAGAAGCTCCTTATTTCCGTCTGCTGCCCTTGCTAGCCAGGAAGTCCTTAAGAAATATAAAACATCGTAATAGAACGTCTTTATATAGAGCTATAGTCCTATTTGGGTCGCTAAGAGGCTTTCGGCATAGAGGTGAGAGCGGTCGGGTCTTGGACGAACTGCTTTTTGGTTGTTTGTAACAATGGTTTGTTTTCTCTTATCCTCCCCAGAAATTGATAATTATCATTGTGGTAGTAGTGGTGTTGCTGGGCATTTTAGCGTTGATTATTGGACTTTCCGTTGGGCTGAAGTAATGGTGGCCCGAGCGGCTGCTGCACTGAAATGTAAGTAAATGGGAGGTTCGTGGGGACTCTGGATTGGCAACTCCTTGAGAACTTGGCCTGAGATCCCCCCCGGCCCTTCTGTCCCCGCTCGGGGTCATCCTTGGACGCGCTGAGCGCTCTCACTTTCCGTTGCTCGGACTCGGTCTCTGGTCCTTCAAACCCTCTTCTGGCTCGGCTCCCGTTGGCTCCTCTCCTGGGACTCGGCCCCGGCTCTTTGTCTTACACCGCGCTGCTGCCTGGCCGGGCACATCCGAGCGCCGCGTCTTCACTCCCTCTGCTGGGCACTCAGGTTCCTCGTGGGTACAGTCTAGACCTGGACTGGGGTCTGTCTTCTGGATTCTTGCTGACTCTCGCAGATTTCGGGCCTCGCTTTCCATATCCTTTCCAGTATAGACAAAGCTTTGGAGTGGGGCTTGGGGGGGGCAGTAGGGTCTTGCTTGTGGCTGACGGGTTGGGGCCTGAATGCTAGAGCAGCCAACACTGGAGTGTGCGTCGTGCCACGGCCTGCCCTGAACGCTCATACACACGTCCTTGAGTCGCAGGACAGTGCCCTGAAGGAGGACGTACTGCTGTGACCCATATCTTATGGACAAGTCACAGGGCCAGGTGTGAACACACAGCAATGGTAGGCCTAGGAGAGTTCTCCGCGTCGTAGCCTCTCTCTGTAAAACCACGTAGCCGTTTATCGTCTGCGCACGATAAATTTAGGCTATTAATTTCTTTAAAATCTGATGAAAAGAATAGAGCTGAGCTCTGAGTCGGGGCTTCATGTGCAGAGGAGCAGCAGGACAGGATGATCTAACTACTGGCACGGTCCGCACCTCCGTGACGTCTCAGGTATTGCTTTCCTAAGATGTAGGATGTATAATTAACAAAAACCTATCAAACACAGAAAAGGTGAACAGAATTTTTGATGTTACTGCTGATAACGTTGTGGCATGTTCACACACTCAGACCTGTTTCAGAGTTCAGATAGATCCTCGGTGGTTTGAGGCTCCGTTCAGAAATCCTATGCACCGCAGCCTCCTTGTGAATCTGATTTTCAGCACAAGATTGTGAATATACTCTCGATTATTTAATACTTCCCCACGGTTGGAGTTTGGGGATTACTGTGTTCCTATACTTAACGGGATGACTAATCTGTATTTTTCTCATTTCAGTGTTGTCTTTATATTAGGAATTCAGAGAGGGCAGGTGGCTGAGGGAATAGGTGCTGGACACATTCCTCCCGCCACGGCGGTGCCCTGACCCGAGCCTTCTCTAGTTTTGCTCCTGTGTGTCTCTTCCTCCCACCTCCTCCCATGTGACCAGAGTCTCCAAGTCAGACAGTTATAGCGCTAAACATCACCTTCTTCTGGAGAATGTAGATGAATCCCTTCTTTAAATAAGGAGACTAATTAATGTCTTTGCGGACTTATGTGCTCCTCAGGAGGCTGCGTCGCTGAGCAGCGTTGGGCTCTGTAGGGGGACGTTGGGCTCTGTAGGGGACGGTCTGGACCCTCCCTCCACATGGCCTGAGGGCGAGAGGGAGGAGACAGCCCACCCTGGACTCCCCAGTGGTGTGCCAGGTGCTGTTCTAGGGCGGTAATGCTGTCCCCATTTTCGGATGGGAAACTCTGGAGCTCAGTGAGGCTAAGAAACCTGCCCAAGCTGGCCCAGCTCCTAAGACGAGCAGCCGTGGTGACCCCTGAACTTTTCCTTATTCTTTTCGCTGTGTTAGAGAAGCGGGGAGGAGGGGAGGGATGGAGAAGACCCGAGCTCTGGAGCTCGATGTGCAAGGTGCTGCCGAGGGCCCCGTAGAGAGAACAGGCGTTCTCATGCGGTGACTGTGCCTCCCCGGCGTGTCCTCCCAGGAAATGTCACCGCGCCCGCGAAGGGCCAGCAGAGGCCCCGGGATTTACCCCCTCGTAACATGGCTTTTTGTTTCTTTCGCAGTAGGATGTGTAGCTCCGGTCGCGTCTGCGGCCTGTCAGGTGTAGGGTGGACCTCTCCGTTGCCCTCCTTTCCCTGCAGTGACGTGATGTTCCCTGTCCACCTCCTAGGCCTGCTAACGTTGCCCTCCGCCGCCATCCTGCGCACTGATGAGCTCCTCCCTCCCCCACCTCCCTTAGAGCCTGATGCACTCCAGCCTGCTGTGGCCACCCTCGTCTTCAGATGGGAACGGAGTCCGAGGGGCCTTCCTGAGTGGGACCTGTTCCTTTGCTTCCTTGTAACCGTCCTTGGACCTGACCCAGCAAACACTCTGGCCCCGGAGGAAGCTAACCTCCCTGATGCAACCCCGAGTTCTCCTCACACCTCCTCCTGCCCCGCCAGCTCTCGAGCACCTTCTCTCCCGGACAGTGCGAACCGCCCGGCTCCCCGTCTTCCCTCTGAACGTGTCACGTTACCCCTTGCACCGGGAGAGCTCGCTCACAACCTTCCCGAGGGGCTGTTTTCTACCTCACGGACTGTTCTCTCAGACACTGCAATGAATCTCTTCAGGGGTGTGCGAAACAACACAAAGGGGTTCTCCCTAGCGGGGCAACAGTAAGGCTGGACGCGAGCCTTCTACTTGGCAGGTCTCGGCCCCCAGCTTGTTGTCCCTGGGTCTTGCAAATACGAGGGACTGCAGATGTCACGTTGGTCTTAGAAGCTGACTTTTGGGAAATTCGGTCTTAAATTACCCTTTGAAGATGTTCGGCTTGGCGGCCAACTTCAGCCTTTACGCTGTGGTCGCTCATGTCTACTCAGGGAGGCTCCAGGGGACGTGGCGGCCTGGGGTTTCCATCTGTAAAAGCTGAGGGTAGAGGCCTTGTTTCCCTCGGACTCTTGGAAACTGGCTCTTCTCATCAGAGTGATGCTTTGTGAAGCCACTGCCTTGAGGCCGGAAGAACCCAGGCGCTTAAAATTGGGCCAGGGACGAGGTGCTGGAGCCTCAGGCTCTGGAAACGCTCAGATTGGTGCGAGTGTTCAGTCACTCATTTCGTATATTCCAGATGTAGTATTGTTATAATCATGTGTGTCAGATGTATGTTCATGTTTGCCCGTGTCTCTCAGGAAGTAGGAACTAGAAATGAAGACTGTTAGAACCTCAAAAAAAAAAAAAAAAAAAAACCTTGAGCAGGGCTAAAAACTAGTTAGGAGACATTTGCTTACCTGCAAATGGATCCTAGTAGAAATGGATCTTCCCGTGTCATCGAGAAGCCTCGTTTTCTAGATGGGGACTGGAACAGTCCTAGATCTTTGGGGGGAGGACTACGTTGATCCCGTTAAGTTTTTCTGCGTAGCAGACAGGTGCGATAGGCTTGGCACCTCTCCCCGCTGCTGCGTAGGTGAGGCTTGTCCTGAGAACAACCACAGCGACTTGAGGTTGATCCTGTGCCTTCAGGATGGTCCTGTCTCCCGGGCGGAGTCAGTTGGGGAGACAGGCGACTACCGAGTAGCTCATCCTGTTACCCGGTTAATGAGCCTCACAGGTTTGGTCTCCCCCGTTCTTGTCACGGAGGAAGCAACAGCCAGGAAACGAGTTCAGGTGAGTGGCTCTGCTGACCCAGGGCGAGCCCCTCAGACTCCCTGCCCGACTCCCTGGGATGGGGTGAGCACCTAATCCTACCGCTTGGCTTCCTTTGCAAAGGCCACACACTCCACCGTTGCTCAGCACTCAGACAGAGCCAAGGGGATGTCCTCTTGCCCATGGCTATGAAGTCAGACAGTGGACTGGCTCCAGCAACAAGGGCAGCCAAGCTCTAGTCACAGGCCTTTGTGGAGGCCTGGGGCTTAGTCTGGAATACAAGTGAAGGCTTTTTGGTCATTTGTATTTTTTTAAATGTAAACTTGATTATTTTATTGATAATTTAAAAAATAAATGACTTTATATTGATCGCAAAACAGTTCTGGCTCCGTTTCTCTGCAAAACAGTGGTTGGGTGCCACCATGTGGTGGTTTTTGTTTAGGTTTTGGAAAAGGGTTAAAATCCTTTTTAACCATGTGCCAGACCCGATGGACCAAAGTTCTAATTTTTGAAAACGGTTCAATTCTCAAAGAATAGCGTGTATTTGAGTTTCAGACTTACGGTGTTCCTCCCAAGAATTTGGTTCACTTGTTGGGAGCATGGATTCCAGGAGAGGGGAAAGCCCATGTGATGGGATCTAGAAGGCGGAGCAGACTACACATCCTCCGAGATTGCTGTTGATCGAATTTTGAACCTCTCGCCTGAACATCCTGGGTTCTAGAAGCCAGATCCATGTCCCGTTCCCTTCACATCCTCCTCCGTGTCTAGATCCCCCCTTTTGTCTTCCTTCCCTTGCAACTCTGCACAGTGATGCTGCTTCTCACGTGCTTTTTCTTTCCTTGTCTGGACGAGCAGAAGAAGATCATGATCATGATCTGCTGCATTATCCTTGCGATCATCTTAGCTTCTACCATTGGGGGCATATTTGCCTAAAAAAGGTGAGCCGGCTGTGGGGAGGCTCAGATCCCCTTTCACCTACTTGAAACTCTGATGTCCGTAGGGCACTCGCTGTTTGTCGCTGGGTGCCCCGGATTTGGGTGGTATTAGGTGCAAGAATAAAGGCTGGAGAAAACTACAGGGTTTCATGGAAATGGGCGAATAATGAGTTGGCAGTGGACGGGAGGCAGGAGGTGGCAGTGCTGGGAGCACAAGGCTATTTAGAATGCTTCGTAGAAGGACGTCGATTTGTCGCTGATTTCCTGCAGCAAAATTTGGGCTGTGGCGTCTGGGAAAGGCCAAGAGAGAATTAGTTCTGGCATTAGAAGCACGATGAACCCGTAGGAGAGCGCCAGCCAGTAAACCCGGAGTGAATGAGCTTCCCCCTGGGAGGGCTAGGAGCTAGGACAAGGAGTGCAGGCTCACCGCGGTCCCCTCGCCCCTGCAGAGGAAGGACGCGATCCTGGCTTCCAACATCCGGTTATGTAATCTGTGGTTTTCTCCTTCTCCGCTGTCTCCTGTAGTCCTCAGCGATGGAGCCTCGGCCGGCATCTTTAATCCTCCTTGCACTTCCATGGTGCCGTCACTTCTCCACTGCAGATTCCTCAACAGCTACTCCTCTTCCCATTAAGAAATCCACGACACAGGGCGTCCATCAACCACCTAGGAAAAGTCATGCAAAGGCAGACAGGACAGGACAGGGTGGGGGTGGGCACAGGGAGCCACTGTGGCTGCTTCGGAAGGCGGGGTCAGGGAGGGGCTGCGGGTAGAGGATAGGCGCCTGTTGGGCAAACAGCAGCCAGGCCGGTCCTGGAGCACAGCCAGCTCCTCAGCAGCAGCTCGTTTCCTCCTTGGTCAACACCAGGCACTTGTTACATCTGCTCTTCAGGTTCCTTAGGACTCACTCACCTCCCGCCAGCCTTCCATCCACTTCCTTGTTCAGGGCCTAATAGTCCAAAGTGAAGCTGCTCTAACCATAGGCACCATGCAGGTCTTGCTCACGGCAGCGTCCCCAGTGCTTAGCACAGCGCCTGCCACTTACAGGTGTTCATGTATGTTGACTTAATTACCTGTAATTCAGCTCTTATTTCTGCTCATGGAAGAGTCCATAGGTTTAAACCCCATAAGGCATCAGTGGTAAATGGGTTGCTGGTCTCAGAGGCTGTGTGCAAATACCTGGGAGGGCTCACTGACCGGCAAAGACACCACAGGCCTCCCGTTACCGTGACACACGAGGTCCTTTTTTATGGGTAGTGGAGCTGATAGGGTCTCACTCTGCAGACTGGCTGGCTCGGGACTGTGGCTCAGTAACAACGTGGACTCCAAACGGCTTGAACCAGGTTGACCCCACGGCTGAACCCCCAGAGATCATCAGCACCACGCTCCGTGAACCGTAACAGCGAGGTCAGGTCACAAAGATGGCAGGAGGCTGCCGCTCGCATGGTCTCTTCTGAGTCACGCGGTCAGCGGGAACGGATGTTGCTGGCCGGCGACCTGTGTGTAAAACTGTCCCCGACACTGGCCCCAGGTGAAGGTTCAGATGTCTTCTAATGCAATCTAGTAATTATGTTACTAGGGGTTCACTAAAAATATATTAAAAACCACCATGTACAACTTTTGAGGACCGCGTAACTGTTATACGTGTACTTTGGAAAGTGAATTCTTTGCTAGTCATCTTTTTAAGAAAATGGGATTAAAAAAAGCTGACCTTTCCAGTCTGTGCTGTTTTCTACCCACTTTCAAAAGCAAATGGTTCACTACTTCTATCCATTTGTATTTCTTTTAGTTTGAATAGGGGCTAGAAAACTGCTGGGGAGCTCTGGAAGAGAGAAACTGTTGAAGGCAGACAGGAGGGTGGGGCCACGGGGCCGGGGCCCTCATCCATCCAGCAGGTGGCTGGGCGTCGTGTGGCACACCGCACTGTACTGCAACGTGCAGGGACAGAGGGAGGGCCAAACACTCGCCCTCCTCAGAGAACTTCAGACCTAGGAAAGGCCAGGCAACGTCAACGTTTGCTTACCAGTTCCTGTATTAAAAAGCAAGAGTGTATTCCTTATCATACTGTTCAACCCCCCCCCCCCCCCCCCCACCTTCCAAGGGTGAGAGATGGCTAGCTGGGCATAAATAAATATCTGTTCAATCAATCCACGTATGTACCAGTTTTTTTGTTTTTTGTTTGCTTTTCCAAAAACCTGTTAACTAGTAAATACAGCAAATAGCTCCTGAAGTGTACATATAAAAGGCAGCACAGAATTCCCCCACTGTCCAAAAGTAGTGTTCCCAGGCTGAAATGAGACACAGTAAAGCGGGAACCTTCAGTTTCCTTCAGCTGGAGAACAGGTACTAACGTAGAGGTCTGGTACAAGTGAAGCCATGTGAGGCCGACTGACAGCAGGAAACCCCGTGCAGATACTAAATCCATCTTACCCCAAGGCGGGAGACCCTGAAGACCTTGACCTGACAGCTGGGGAGAACTGGACCCCTGACGGTCGGTGAAGCCAGCTTTGTGACCATGTAAGGGCCAGGAGGGACCAACGAGAAGTTATACTCTGAGGGGACATTCAAACTTTATTTAATGTAAATAAGATGCCCTTAAAACAAGAGATATGGTACCATTTTCCAGAAGCCACTTACTCATCCACTGCTCCTCAGTTAGCTGTCGGAGCCCCCGAGACTGAAAGGGTAGGTCCTTTCTCTCCGTGGCCTTTGTCCACCTCCGTCTCCCATCCTCCCTACACTCGCTCAGGCATGTAGAACTTGCCCCAGTACCGCCCCTTCTGGGTCAAGTCGTACGGGCTCAGGTATTTCCGAATCCCCAGCATGTTGGCGGTGACTATGCGCTCAAAGGTCCAGGGGTTTTGGTTGTTCTGTTCTCGCTCCTCCTGATCTCTCCGCATCTTCTCTAGAGTCTCTCGGCTCACGGCCTTCGCTGTGAACGGCAACTTGTGGGCAACCTGGTCGAGGAAACCTTGTACCTCCTTGAATTCACAACGCCCGCCCAACTCTACTATGAGACGGCCAGCCTTCACGGGGGTCACGTAGTGATCAATGGCACCTTTGCCACCCCCCATGCGCTGTCCCACACCCTTGCGGGTAATGGGCTTGAAAGGGGCCGGTACTCTCCATAAAGCAAACATGTTCTTGGGGTCCATGGAGCGGTTGATTGTCAGGCGCATCATTTCAAAATGGCCCCAATGGAGGTAACCACCACCCAGCGCCTAAAAGTGGATGAAAGAATTAGAAACATACGGGAACTTAGTTATCTTTTATGGGCTCTTTTATAGTAACTGTGGCTTTAATTACATACATAAAAATAAAAGTCCTAATAAGTACCCTGGAGTAAAAACCTAGGGTGTGCTAGTAAATGAAAACAAGGTGGACCCATTTCAATGGAGCAGGTGATATTTAAAACAGACCAGAATGGTAGGAATTAGCCAAGGGAAACGGACAACAGTTACAGAGGAATGGCTTGGGGAGTCTGAGCAGAAGCCGGAGAGGCTGGAGTCGGCGGGGGGGGGGGGGGGGGGGGGGGGGGGGGGGGGGACCTGAGCCTGGGAGAAGCCGGAGAGGCTGGAGCAGCTGGGTGGGGGGGCTGGGTGTGGACCTGTCGGGCTGATCAGGCTGTGGAAGGACTGTACATTGTCCCTCGGGCTGCCTGATGGGAAAGCCGCTGGGTCCACACCCACCTGTGCAGCGACTGACATCAAGTCCTCAGGAAGCTACTCCGAGGAAGGAAGACCGCTGGCCGCCTCCTGAGCCATGGGTAGTTTTATTTTTACCAGAAGTCTGAGAGGATCTCATAGGGACCACCAGCGAGGTAGCTTCCGTCTTTACGTTATTTTCACGCAACATGTAAAAGCGAGACCTAGGACTCAGACGCTGACTGGGAAGTGCACACCAGCTTGAAAAGCAAACGGTGCAACCCGTGGAGGGAGGGAATTAACTCGCGAGCAGGACACTTGGCAACCCGCCGGCCTCCCTCCCGGAGCAGCAGGACTCTGACGTCACTTACCAAGATTGCAAAGTTGCCCTCCGTGAACTCAGTGGCTTCCGTAGAAGGTCCCCGGATGTCGCTCAAGTTCTTAGGTTCTCGCCTCACTTTTGGCACGAGTGGTACCCTTTCCACAAATCTAAGCTTGGGCTTCTCCGGAATGGAAACATCTAAGAGGAGCACAGACAACCAAGAGTCAGGACAACCACACATCTCAAAGGACCCATTTTCTTCCTACAAGACTCTCATCAGTCAAATCAAAGTCTTGAAGTTCCCACTGGAAAAAAACAAAAAACTCAAATGCTTAAAAGGTTTTTCCTGTGGATGTTTTTTTATGGACAGTGGAATCTGGTTATAACAAGTGTTAATGGGATACAGCGAACAACAGGTGAGACCCACAGTGACCCCCGTGCAGAGTCTTGGCCCTCAAAGGAACCTCCCTCTAACGCTAGACGAGACCGTCTGGAAGGCAGAGACTGAGACTGTCCCAGAGAACACCTGCTAAATTATTTTTATGTTTAGCAAGTGCTAGACGTTGGGCTGAACGCTTTATGTGCAGCATCTTGTTTTATCTTTAAGATAACTTCACAGCCCTGGTCATTTTTTAGCGCTTCCCTGGTCTAGAATGCTGAACTTCTTAAGAGTGTAACACCCGTGACCTCACGGCCGGATAACCGTGCAGCTCAGTTACCGCAAAGTGAATGCACAAACATACCCCCGTCGCCGCCGTCAGGCAGGTACTACTTGAAATCTCCGTTTTATAAAAGAGGAACCTGAGGCCTAGAGACCTTTGCTCAGGTGGTCCAGGCCGCCCAGGGACAACGGCACAGCCACTCAGGCCCTGTGGACGTCAGCGGCGCGTGGAGCACCCTGCAGGGGACCTGAATCCCTAAGTTCTCTGCTCCCCGCGTTCTCGGGAGGACGCCTGCTGGGTCTGCACGGGGCCCTTCATGCCCACACCTGTGCACTTCGCCGTGCGCGACACCTGAGGGCGGGCGGGGTGGGGGGTGGGGCTGAAGCGCAGGCCACACAGGCCTCTGACCGCTTGGGGAAAACACCTGTTACCTCCTAGGTCACCTAAGGTGTGTCTCAGGTAAGGCAGGCAGGGCTGCACCACCGAGTCCAGCACCCCATTGGGACCGCGCTCGGGGGCACAGCAACTGCCCCCTGCGCCCCTGCGGCTTCCCCAGGCAGCCCGAGGCCTGCAGTGACGCTTCTCCACCCCCGCCCACTGGCACTTGCAGGACCCGCACCTTCACCTGGTGTCTAAGATAAAACCCCTCAGAGGCCCACACTGCCGGGGTTGGTTTCTTTTTTTAAGATTTCCAATCCATCAAAGACACGTCCAAGTGTGGCTTATCTGAACGTCGCCATCCCTCCCGCGGGTCAGCGCCTCCGCTTCTGGTTCCAGGGCGCCTGCGGGGCTCGCCGGCCTGGGGGGAGGACATCAGGGCTGCAGCCCGCAAGGGGCCTCGGCTCCGTGCCGGCGCGGGGTCGTGGGGCTCCGGCTCCTCGGCGCCGGCTCCTCGCGCTTCCCGGCCCGACAGCGCCTCCTGGCTCACCGCGGCCCGCACGGCCTGCCTGGGCTGGGCGGCTCTGCCCTGGGCTGCCGGGGGCACCGCGCCAGGGCGCCCGCCTGCGGGTCCCGCCCAGACACGGGGACACACCCGGGCCCCAGCTCTCACCCTCGAAGGTCGGCACCGGGAGCAGCGTCTTCAGCCCAGCGCGGGCGGGCGGGGCGGCCCGGGGACCTAGAGGGAAAGGCAGTGAGACTCGGCGGCCACGGGCGGGGCACGAGAGACCGCAGCGCAGCCGGGGCAGGCCGGGGCAGACCGGGGCAGACGGGGGAGGGGAGGGGGGCACATCCCCGTGGACGCCCGACCCCTCCCCCCACGACCCCTGCGCCCCGCACCCCTTCCACCGACCCCCCGCGCCCCTCCCCACCGACCCCCGCCCCTCCCCCACCGCCCGGCAGCGCCCCTCCGGCACCAGTCCCCGCGGTGGCGGGAGCGGGGAGGCCAAGCGCCAGCGGAGCCTCCGCGGGGCGGGCGGGGAGGACGGGAGGGCTGCTGGCGCCGCGGGCTCCTGACCTGACGTCCGCGCCCGCAGGAGCGGCGCCCCGGCCCGAGCCAGCAGCCGCCACATGGCCGCGCGCGACCGGCCGCCCAGGCTCCACCGCGACCTCGGCGCCGCGGTGCACCCACCGGGCCGGAAGTGACGTTGGCGCGGGTCCGCCCCCGGAGAGTCCCGGCGGAAGTGGGGGAACCCGGGCCGCGGCGCTGGGGTTCCGGCGATGTCAGTGCTAGCCCCGCCCCCGCCGCTGTCGGCGTCTGCGCAGTCGGGACCTCGGGACCCCGGGACGCGAGGGTCGCGGAGCCTGTGCCGGGGGGGCGGGGCTGGAGCCTCTGCTCTGCTTTCCGGGGGGCGGGGCCTGTGCGAGGGGGGGGCTGCGGCCTCTGCTGTGCTCCCGGGGGCGGGGCCTGTGCGAGGGGGGCGCTGGGGCCTCTGCTGTGCTCTCGGGGGCGGGGCTGCGGCCTCTGTTGTGCCGGGGGGCGGGGCTGGGGCTTCTGCTGTGCTCCCGGGGGGCGGGGCCTGTGCCGGGGGCGGGACTGCGGCCTCTGCTGCGCTGCCGGGGGCGGGGCCTGTGCCGGGGGGCGGGGCTGGGGCCTCTGCTGTGCTTTCCCTGGGGGCGGGGCCTGTGCCAGGGGGGCGGGGCTGCGGCCTCTGCTGTGCTCTCGGGGGCGGGGCCTGTGCCGGGGGGGCGGGGCTGCGGCCTCTGCTGTGCTCCCGGGGGGCGGGGCTGGGGCCTCTGCTGTGCTCTCGGGGGCGGGGCCTGTGCCGGGGGGGCGGGGCTGCGGCCTCTGCTGTGCTCCCGGGGGGCGGGGCTGGGGCCTCTGCTGTGCTCTCGGGGGCGGGGCCTGTGCCGGGGGGGCGGGGCTGCGGCCTCTGCTGTGCTTCCCGGGGGGCGGGGCCTGTGCTGGGGGGCGGGGCTGCGGCCTCTGCTGTGCTCCCGGGGGGCGGGGCTGGGGCCTCTGCTGTGCTCTCGGGGGCGGGGCCTGTGCCGGGGGGGCGGGGCTGCGGCCTCTGCTGTGCTCCCGGGGGGCGGGGCCTTGCCGGGGGGCGGGGCTGCGGCCTCTGCTGCAGCTTCCCCAGCCCGGGGCCCTGACCTTGGGCGCTCCCCGGGTTGCACCCTGGCCTGAGCTGGGAGCTGGTGCTGCTGACCTGTTAGGTGTTGTGTCCCCCCCAGCCCCCCCCAGAGGTGGAGGTCTGTCACCTGGAGGGAACAGCACCATCCCGCCTGGAGGCCTTGCTGCTCCAGGGACCCCAGGGCCTGGACAGTTACCAAAACTTGATGATTAACGTAAAATAATGAGTATTCTGAAGGAGGCTGGGCCAATCATGTCTTAATATGACAGGCTTTTTAATATTTGGAAGGACAGAGAATCTTTCCCCAAGCCTATAGGACACAAATCGGATTGACGCATTGAGACAGCTGTGTGTTGTATTTAAATTAGACTAAATCTCCGTGTGGTCAAGGATTAATTTCATAAATGGCGAGAAATAAAGCCCGTGAGGCTTGCCGGGCTCCTGGAGAGCTTTCTCCGGCCCCAGGCCACCTGCACACCCCTGCACCCCGAAGCTGTCTCCAGAGTGAATGGGCTTGACGGCAGCCAGGCCTCTGAGCTTCTAGAGCAGGCCTCTGAGGGTCAACGCCCCCAATCCCGAGCCAGAGCCGGATTCTAGGCAGCCCTTCCCTGCTCCCTCCCTCCCAAGGTGGTAGATGACAACGTGCTCAGGCATTAGAACATCTCAGGGTGAATATTGTGTAATTTTGTTTTGGGTGGAAAAATAAAGTGTCAGTACAACCTGTCTTTGACAGGTCTCGAAGTCTTTTGATGCCCTCCCCTCAATTTCTACTTTTTTTATTTTTACTTATTTAACTTATTTTTTAAAAAGATTGCATTTATTTATTCACGAGAGAGACAGAGAGAGAGAGAGAGAGAGAGAGAGGCAGAGACCCAGGCAGAGGGAGAAGCAGGCTCCACGCAGGGACCCTGATGCAGGACTCGAACCCGGGACCCCGGGGTCACGCCCTGAGCCAAAGGCAGGCACTCAACCACCGAGCCACCCAGGTGCCCCCTTTTGTTTATTTTAAAAGAACTAAAAAGTAAACTCAAAGTTTTACATTTAAACAGTTACCATGACAAATGACGCCTATTTTTCTTTGCAACAGTTGTGCCCGGTACAATAGGGTACAGAGAGGAAAAGCCAGCGACGCCTTTCTGTAGGAATTCATGTTTACGTAGACACGACGTGATGAGCACAGGCCAGCTACTGCCGAAACACCAGAAGAGAAGTAAGAGTAGAGCATCGTGAAAACGGTAGGAGGCACGTAAGGGCTCCCCTCGTCCCTAAACACGATTTTCCCTCCTTCCAGGTCTCACAGCCCTTTCTTTATGCTTCTCTCTGGTGGTTCCATGGTATGTATCTGTAGGAAACGGATGTTCTGGGATGAAATGATTTGCTACCCGGCAAGTATGATGCAAAGTAGAGATAAAAAACCTTGATGTTCCTACTTTTACTGGCATGGGTTTGCTAAAACCTCCCCAAAATTGGCTTCAGACCACCTGCATCAGATGTTTCTGAGACCTTGGTGTAAATGTGAATATCTGGTCCCTCCTTACTGAGCCAGACAGTGCAGGTGGGGTCCAGGAATTCCTCTTGTGAACTAAGCCCTGTGGGTGATCCTAAAGCCTAAGCAAGGGGATTACCAGTCCTCGGTGAGCGCTGTGAAATTTTAAGATGCTACAATGTATAGCTACAAGGCATTATTTTTGGATCATCCGGGTCTCTATTCGCTGGGATTTGTGATTTTCCCATCTGTATAAAAAATCACAATCTCCATGTTTAATCTTCCTTATTCTAAAATCAAGAGATAACGGAAGCCTGAAGCCTAACTCCAGGGCCAGTGGTTGACATACACGGCACCCGCACGCATGTTGTCTGTGTGTATGCGCAGGCGTGCGCACGGTCTCATTCTAACAAAAAGGTTGGGCTTGGGCTTATCAGAGTCTAATCACAATATCGTGATGTGATAAATCACCGTGGAAGCTCCTCATCTCAGGAAGTCCATGGAACCTCGTCAAAGGGCTAGTGGTACGTCTTCTTCGTCACCTCGCTTCCATATGGTGTAGGGCCTTCCTGAGAGAGCAGCTGCACTGCTGTGTTTTGGGGTCCTGGAGTGAATGGGCGGGAGAGATTTCCAGAGACGTTTCTGGTGCAAAAAAGTGGTTTTTATTAAAGCTCAGAGACAGGACCCGTGGGCAGAAAGCTGCGCTGAGGTTGTGAGGAGTGACTGAGTATATTCTTGGAGGGGGTGGGGGTAGCGGAAGTCTGAGGTTTTCAGGACCTTGAGGTGTCACTTCCTACCGTCTAATAAAGCCTCCGTCGTGAGACCCTCCGGGTCAGTGGGCCATAGCCTTGGAGGATGACTGCTCACATGTATGGGGGGGGGGGGGGTGTAGAGATAAAGGACGTTTCCAAAGGGATTGACCCACCAGCAACATCAGAGTGCCTGTTGATGCACATACGTGCTGAGCTCTCTTGCACACCTTTTTTATTTTTTGAAATTTATTTATTTATTTATTTTACTTAAATTCGATTAATGAACATATGGCGTATTCTTGGTTTCAGAGGTAGAGTTTAGGGAGTCGTCAGTCGCATAGAACACCCAGGGCCGCCTCCTTCATGCCCATCACCCAGTGACCCGGCGGCCCTCCCATGCAGCGACCCTCAGCTGGTTTGTCTCCATCTCTGATTTCATCCTGTTTTATTTTCCCCTCCCTTCGCCTGTGCTCCTCTGTTTTGTTCTTAAATTGCACACGTGAGTGAGACCGTATGATAATGGTCTTTGTCTGACGGGCTTCCTCCCCTCAGCATCACGCCCTCCAGGGCCGTCCTCGGGGAAGCCCGCGGCGGGTGCCGTCCTTCCTGGCGGCTGAGTGATGCCCGCTGTATCCATAGACACCTCCTCTTCATCCATCGTCTGTCGGGGGCACCGAGGCGCCTCCCACCGTGTGGCTGCTGTGGACACCGGGGCGCAGGTGCCCCTTCGCATCAATCCCACACGTGCATCCTGGGGGCAAATACCCCGTAGTCGTCACACCTTTCTCTCAGAGCTCTGCCGGCGTGAACACGGACAAAGGACACCCAATGTCATGTGCATAACAGGCTGTTAAAACAAGATTGTACCTGACTCAGCTTTGTGGTGACCCCCACATTCCCGAGTGAGCCGTTGGGCCTTCTGGGCAGGATGGATTGATGATTGATTGATTGATTTTTGATTTTATTTATTTTAGAGAGAGAGCACGAGCAGGGGGCGAAGCAGGGGGGAAGAGCCTCAAGCAGGCTCTGCGAGGTGAGCGTGGACTCGATCTCAGGACCCTGAGCCGAAACCAAGAGTCGGAGCTTAACTGACTGGGCCACTCAGGTGCCCCCCGGGCAGGATTCATAAAGGAGGCGGTAGGAACTGGCTGAGGACCCCATGCAGGGTGTGGATTTAGGGTCCTCTTACATCCTGCTCACCAGGGCCCCACCGAGAAGCGGGAGCCAGGAGCTGGAGGAGCCGCAGAGATGGGGGTGTCCAGGGCCTGAGGGAAGACTTGGGGCCCCAGGACGTATTTTTGGTTGGGGCAGAGGAGGACATACTTCAGCCCCTACCAGGTGCCATGCGGGTCAGCCCTGGCAGGGGTCAGAGGCAGGGGCCGGGGAGGCCAGGGAAGAGCCAGGAGCTGCTGGAAGCACCAAGTGGGGCCGTGCAGCCCCTCTGCCGCCCTTCGCCCTTGGCTTCCACTGAGGCACCGCGGCCCCAGCAGGCCGGAGCCCGGAGACCAGCACCTTCACCTGCAGGTGGATCCACGGTGGCGACTCTTAACACAGTATCGGGCGCTTCGGGTACTGAAATCAGAATTTTTTTTATTTATTTATTTTTTTTTAGAATTTTTATTTTTTTCTTTTTAAATCAGAGAAATGAGAAAATGACAAAGTTGGTTTTGGAGTCTGGGTAAGCAGGAGCAGGGTAAATTCAAGTTGTTGTTGTTGTTGTTGTTGTTTTTCCTTAAGATTTTCTTTTTAAATAAGCTCTACCCCCAACGTGGGGCTGGAACTCCCAACCCTGCGGTCAAGGCGAGGCGGCTCTTGGGTGGGTTTCCGCCGGGGTGCGCTGAGGCCCGCTCCACAGTAAGGCAGCTGGCAAGTTTTCAATGACTTAGTGCTGTTGAGCTTTTTCTCCTCTCTTTGCTCTTATATTTCTGTCGGTTTTCCTGTGTGTGTCATTTGCTTGCCTGTGTGCTTTGTGTTCCTATTGTACCGTGTGTTTGTCAATTCAAAATACTCGTTATAATATTAAGTACATTGACTTCGTTTATATATGGATTTTTTTTATTGTTTTCATTATGTCCTTTAATTTTTTTGAGGTAGGACCATCCCTAATTTTCATGCAGTAAATCAGCCAGTTACTTTCTCTGTCTCTCTCAATAAACAAAATCTTTTAAAAGAATGTGATTTTATAATATACTAATTTCCCCATAATATTTTTTGACATTTTATCCCATTCCTATGGTCTCCTTGATCCGAAACCAGTGCTACACCCTTTTAATTATTGTCACTCTATTCCATATTTTTATGTTTGGTCAAATTCACTGTACTTTCTGTAAAAACATCATGGCTGTTTTGCGGGTTTGGTCCTCAGGATGAAAGCTGGAACTGCTTTGCTCTATTCTCTCTCCCTTTCAGATTTTATTTTCTTGGCCAGAATTATTCCCCTCCTCCTCCTCCTTCCTTCTTGTCGTCGTTCTTAGAAATCTCAGAGCCATTGGCGCTTCCCAGCAGGATTCTTTGTCATTTTGAAGAATGACGGGATCTCGGGGTCGGGGTCGGGGGCGGGAAGAGCCTGGAGGAGGCCCCCTTAGTTCCACGTCTCAGGGAGTGATCTCCGGTCCTGAACTTGCTAGAGGTCATTCATGTATCCAGATAAAGGCAAGCACAGCGGGATGGGAAGCCGGCTTCCCTCCTCCCCCTGCAGACAGCTACGCCACCTGACCGCTTCCCTGCAGGGAGCTGAGGCCGCGGAGGTCGCAGAAACCCTAATGGAGGCGCCTGGGCTCCGGCCTCATGGGGAGGAGCACCCAGGCTGCATCCTGCACTGCAATTGCCACAGGTCACAGGTCCCTTGTTGGCCTGTTGGCCTGCCGGCCCCCCCCTCCCCGACGCATGCAAAGGAACCCACATAACTAATGGCAAAAATTGGGGGGCAGTATTCTCTCTCTCACACCGACACCCCTTCCTTTTTTTGTTGCCCAATTTATTGTTACATAAAAAAGACCAGCTTTGTTAAAAGTATTTTCCCCCCATCTTCCGGTTGCCCACTTATGTCTCAAATGGAGAAAAGGTAGACAACAGAGAAGCAAGCAGACGAAATCAGTCACCAGCAACCCCACCACCCGGTGACCCACCCTGATGCTCGGGCGTGGAGGGCACACAGCGCACCATGGGTGACTTCGTGTCAGCAGGTGTTTATCTTCAACACGGATCTTGCTGACATTTTTTTTTTAAGATTTTATATATTTATTGATGAGAGACATAGAGAGAGAGGCAGAGACACAGGCAGAGGGAGAAGCAGGCTCCATGCAGGGACCACGACGTGGGACTCGATCCCGAGACCCCGGGGTCACACCCTGGGCCAAAGGTGGCACTAAACCACTGAGCCCCCGGGATGCCCTGTTTTGTTCCACATATGAGCCAGTGATTCCTTTATTGGTTATTTACCCAAAGAAAAAAAGACCATTAATTCAAAGAGATACGTGCACCCCTACGTGTGTGGCAGCATCACTCACAATGGCCACATTATGGAAGCAGCCCGGGCGTCCGTCCATGGACGAGTGGATAAAGATGACGACGTGGTGGAGACGTGCAGTGGAGCATTGCTCAGCCGTAACAGAATGAGCTCTTTGATGATTTTACTCTTACGTGGAATTTAAAGAGTATGATCTCACTCATATGTGGAATTTAAGAACTTCAGTGACTTTTCAGTGTCCCCTCACATGGATCCACCACTGTTTACCTGCCCATTGCCCTATGGTTGGACAAGTAGACTGTTCCGTGTTTTCCATATTATGAATATTATGGCATGTAGGAGAAATCACTTCCCCTTCTGGAAGGTGCCTTCCACCGCGGTACCAGTGCTGGCCTTTTTCTGGGGTGATGATGTACCTAGTAGGTATGTTTGGGATGGGGGCTGGGGCTGGTGGTTCATGCCTCCTTCTCCCCGGAGCCCCTGTTGCCAGAGGGCAGGCTCTTACCCCAGTGGCTGGGAGGGGAGACCTGTGACGGGGCAGGTGACTGTCTGCCTTGGGGTCAGTATTAGGAAGGTACTGAGGCTGCATCTCTAAGGTTTGCTCTCCAACCGCCTCGGCGCACATTTTAATTCTTGTATATCTGTGCCCTATTATGATTCTCTCCTTTGTCTCTTTGTCTAACTTACAGAATTGGGATTTGGCGGTTGACGTTAGTATATTTTAGGTCTTTTGATACAATTTCCATATTCTTCGCTAAAATGTTGGTACCAGTGTTGATTCCTAGCAGCAGAGATGAGAGTAATGATTATCTTTGGAAGCTTAACTTTTCTTTCAAATATACATACATAGTGTGGTTATAGATACAAATTTCCATTTAATATGTAAAAAAATATACGTGGAGTGGGATTTTAGATATGTATTTATATTTAATATATAATGTATATATTAAATTCTATATTACCAAGTTATAAATATATATATAAATTATATAAAATATGCATCTCAAAAACTTAATTCTACCCAGAATAAATATTAGAAATGGAAGGGGAGAGTCATAACACCGTTCACCTAGTTCTAAACCATCTGGGAGTCTCATTTGCAATAATGTTGGCCATTTTACCGATCTGAGAAGCAGTACTTTGTTCAGGAAAGAAAATTGGAGTCTTTAAAATCTTTCATTTGTAGAAGTAAAGGAATGTGTTTGTTAATTAATCAAGAAGATCAGAATGAACCCCAAAAATACCAGCTGGGCCCTCTCCAGGCTTCAGTGATGACCGGCAGTCATTGCCTTGAGAAGCCGGACTTTTTCACGGGTTACGGATGTAGAGGCTCCAGGGCAGGCAGTTTGAATCGTTTATTCTACACAGTGATTTCCATGTTTTTATTAGGAATATGGTCGCATCGTAGATAACCCACTTTTTGGCATAGATTTGGCATAAAGTGAACCAAGGCTCCACCATCCTTTGGGGACGTCTGAGAGCACGGGACCCACCTCGGCCTCAGTACTGCGTGAAGTTGGCCGTGATGTGCTCATGGTCGCGGGGGGTGTAGTCGGCAACTCCTGGAAACAAGCAGAGAGGAGCAGGGGTGAGCAGGGTGGCTCCCAGGCCCGGGCTCAGCCCCTTGCTGGAGGCGTCAAGTCCGCGGCCGGGCCGGGTTTGCAGCCTGGGAGCTGCCACGGGGAGCGCGGCCTTGCACGAGCCCTTGGGCGGCGAGGCGTCTCCCCCGAAGTTCCCCAGGACCATCTCCTTGGAAGAAACCTTTCAGGCTTAGGGGTGATGACTGGTGGATGCCCAGCGCGCACGTGGCCGCAGGTGAGTGTGCGCCCCGGCCACTGACCTGAGCCAACCTTAGGACGCTGAGGTTGGAGCTCGGGCGCAAAAGCATTGCCTGAATCGAGGAAGGGCAGTGGGTGGAGAACCTCGTGTTCCAGGGCAGGAAAGCCAGCTGGTGGCAGCCCCGGCCACTCGCTCTCGGGTCGCCAGGCATCGGAAGGCGTGACCCCAGGCCCGATCTCCTGGGATCTCCGAGGCCTTTCTGTTGACCATCCTCTCCTGGAGAAGAGCGACAGTTGGCCGACGGGAGAACAATCCCGATCTCGGGTCCCAAGGCAGCTCCTGAGAACCTACTAACATTCAGCAGGTTTTGAAGACACTGCACTTACTCATTTTAAACATGTTATTTCTAAATTTTTCTTACCAACCCAAGGAATGGCCACTCCTGTCTCCGTTTACAGCTCTAGAAACCGGTTCCGAGAAGACTCAGCCCTCGCCGGAAGCAGCCAGCAAGCGAGAGCCGGGGCTTCTAACCAAGCCTCTGTCCCTCAAGACTTATTTTAGGCCGCGCTGCCGCTCCACGAGCCCCGCCCGGCCCGGTGTCCGAAATGGGCTCCGAAATGCCCGACGGATGAGAAGACACGTCTCCGTGGTCGTCTCGGGTAACGACGTGCCTCTGCGGAGCCACAGCCTCAGTTCTGCTGCCACCTCCCCTGGCTTTACGTCTCCCTGCACGGGGACAGCTACGCCCTAGGCTAGGTGACACCATCCTTGGACAAAGCCACATGCAGGCCTCTTTAACCCGGAGATTTTCGTGTTTGTGCAAAATGTCAAAGTATGTTCAGGTCTTGCCGAGGTCTGAATTCTATCCCTGCCCCTTTCCGCACCCGGACACGCATCGACTTCCTCCTCTTGGGAGATTTTACAGCCACGGCAGAGCAGGAAGAAGAGTGAAGGCCGAGCGAAGCCCACGCGTGCTGCAGTTGGGCCGACGGCGTGCGATCGCGGCTCGCTCCGTCCCACGCTAGATGCAGCGCTTGCACGAGCCCCCCTGACACTCCAAGACTTGGTTTCTTTCCCCGTAAAGACAGAGTCACCAATACCTACGGAGCTGACGGGTGAAGTAGGACCGCACCACCCCACAGGAGCCCTGCTCCCGCCCCTGGCGCTCGGGGCCACTGGCACGACGGCCCTGCGCTTTGGTTGGATCCCAACGGGCCCATCTTCTTGGATCACATACTGCTTTTTCTACCTTTTTTATTTTTTGTCTCTGACATTATCTGCTTTTTCCTTTTTCAGCTCTTATTGCTCTAAGTAGGTCAATCCACGCTTCTTGGTCGCTGCATGTGTCCCCATCGGCTCAGAGTGGAGTCAGGATTCCTGATTTTTTTTTTTTTTAGGATTCCTGATTTTTGAAAAAGCTATTTTAGAGAGCCAGCCACCTGTCCTATCTCTTATCTATCTATCTGCCCAAGATCTATCGTTCAACCGAATCTCTGTATATATCATGATGATATATATGCGAGCGTACACACGTGTTGTCACTGTATACACACGTATCATATATATATACCTACAACCGCACAATTATTTGCTGATTAAATGAATGAATTAATTAAATATGGAAATGAAGGAAAGTAGCCTTCAGACTTTGGAAGAAAGTCCCAGATCCCTTTCCTTTACTCACCTTCATTCAAAGGTGTTTTGCCACTCAGGAATTGCCAGTATGTCCTGTCATGGACACTTTCAGCAATATTGTTGATAGAGGACACGACAAGGCCCCAGGATGTCATCGTGGTTACAAATCTGCAAGATTTGCAAGAATAAAATCATGTGTGATTAATCTCAATTAGGTCAGGCAATAGGGGTTAAGGTGAAGGGACGGCGATATTCTAAATGTTTTAGAGAACGAATAACACCATGCTCAAAGGAGAAATTGCAAATGATTAATGAATATCAAATTACTTCACTTGAAATTAAATGAAATTAAAATGGAGTTTAAAAAAAACCTATCAATATGCAAATTTTTTAAAACATAAATGCCCAACAATGAGTGAATACTTACATGAGTGACGACGGAATGAATATCCGAGATTGAAGTTTTTTTTTTTGCAAGTTACAAAATTGTACTTTTCATTAATTTTAAGTGACATTAAAAATACATGTGCAATAATTGTTACGTGAAAATGTGGGACACAAATTTTACGCGAAGCAACCATCCCGTCCGTGTGAGGGATCACGTCTATAATATGCACAGAAAAGACACCTACGAAACTATAAAGAGATGTCAGCAGTGATTACATTGTGGATGTGCTGTAGATGCTTTGTTTTGTTCTTTTTTAAAAAAAAAAACTCATTTAAATTCAATTAATTAACATGTAGCGTATTATGAGTTTCAGAGGTGCTTTGTTTTGTTCTTTATGCATCACCCCTCCAGCGTCTGCTGTATGAATTTATGACATTCACAGTCAGGAAAAGAAAAACGAGGCACAATTAGAGCTCAGCTCAGAGAAGTAAGGTAATGGCCAGAGGGTATTTGAAAACTAAGTATTCTTGAAATGCAAAAAAAAGGATTCTTGAAATGCAAAAAAAAGTATTATTGAAATGAAAAAAAAGGATTCTTGAAATGCAAAAAAAAAAGGATTCTTGAAATGCAAAAAAAAAGTATTCTTGAAATGCAAAAAAAAAAGGATTCTTGAAATGCAAAAAAAAAAAAAGGATTCTTGAAATTCAAAAAAAAAAAAAAAGGATTCTTGCAATGCAGCTCTTACCCTGACCTGCGTTATAGGGGCCGTGGACGGTGGACACGACGTCCTGAACCTAGGCCTGTGGGATGGATTCCACGCGCCCCCAGTAGCCCCGTCCTTGGGCTGGGCCGGTCTCTCTCCTGGCATCTCCCTGCAGGTTTGGCTCCTGCCGTCTTTCCTTTGCAAGGCGAAGGCCCTCCTCCTCCTTCCAGGACCTGGCAGCTGCCTTCCGCTCCTCCTGTGACCTCCGTCGTCTCCATATTTCTCTACTGCTTCCTCCTTTTTTGCAAACTAGAAACACATCCGAAGGGTTGATTTTTATCTCCTGGGAGTTATTTCTGTTTTCTACCCTTTTCCGACAGGGCAGTGGAAGGAACATGAGCTTCGCGGTCAAGTCTGGGTTCAGATCTCAGCTCTTACCAGTTTCAAGCCTTGTGGTCTTAGGAACGTCCCTTAGCCTCGGGGGCCTATGTGGTGCTATCTGTAAAGTGGGCCCCGAATCCAGTGCTCCTAGAGCCTGTGGCGTCTTCCTGGGCGTGAGTCCATTTACCACAGATGGAGTCTCCATCACCCCACAGATTTGTCACCACAGGGAAGCCCCAGCTCTCCTCCTTGTCTCCCACCCTTGAACCAATGAGCGTTTTACAACACGACTTTTCTTGCTTAAAAACTTGTAACACGTTTCTATAGTGAGGAGGGCAGATTCCTTGGCCTGGTTTTTCAGGCTTTTCCGATAGCACCCAGCCTGTCCTTCCAGACGTGCCCCGCTTGATGCAGTCCGTAGTCTCTTCCCTCGTCACACGGGCCACTCACGGGCCCCGGAGTCCTTGCTTATTCCTGTCCTGAATGCTTCATTCCAGCCAATCCCTCTTCCTAGAGCGTCATCTTCCACTATCGTCCCGCGGGACTTCTTCTTCGAGAGCTTTCCAGGGCTGCGAGCCTTCCTGGACTGCCCTAATCCACAGTGGCCCCCCCTTGGAATCCCTGTTTGTAAGACTCCATCCTAGGTTGACTTGTGTGATTGTATTTTTCCTGACGGCCTTGCCAGTTACTAGACTGCAGGCCTCTCAAGGGACCATGACATGAAGATCTAAGTCACCAGAAGTGGGGAAAAGAAGTAAGAAAATGAAGGAAGGGGGAAGAGGATGAGAATTCACGTGGGGTCCCGGGGGAATGGTGAACGCGGCTTGCAGCACTCACTTGAACATGGGATTTCTGCGTTGTGCTTCCTCTAGGACAACGAGGAGCACGGATCCATCCTTCACGCTAACATCGATGGTTTCATTGAAGACCAGCTCCACCCCCTTCAGCTGGTTATTTATGGTGTACGCGACGGTGATGTTGGATGCCGAGGTGGGAATGGGGCTGGGTTGACTGGGGAGAGTGGGTTGCACTTGATGACCTGTGGACAGCCGAGAGGCCAGATTAAAGATCATGGGGCTTGAATTATGGGTGCAAAACCTCTGTTATTGGCAACTCATCCTAAAAAATTTTTTTTTAAAAATTCAAGAAATGGCAATGATTTTGTGTCCTTTCTGGGTTGTTCTGAGGCACTGGTGTGGTCTCTGAAGCTCCCACTTCCGTTCTACAGAACCGTTCGTAGCTGAAGAGCCGACAGCTAGTCTTATAGTGAACATTAGTTTTCGTCAAAAGAATTTATAACCAGAAGGGAGGACTGTTAACCACACGTTGTGTATTTTGCATGATTGAGTTCTGTTGAGTTGGGGGCTTTTTCAGCAACACTGTGAACCTGGAAGCAAAAGGTAGTAGATTTTAGACCATTTAGCAGAACACTGGGGGCCTCTATGGTGTAGGATCCTAGGAGAGACTCCAGGGCCACCTCGTCAAGGTTGGGAAATCACCGGGCGGCAGCCCGAGGAGGCAGGTGGACGTGGCCGTGTCTGATGTGGTTGGGATCGGGGTGCTTGATCGCGGCCTCTGTAGATCGTGGGCTGAGATAGACGAGGAGCCCAGCCCTCTGCTCGCCTTGAGAAGACCACGGACCCTAAGGTGAACCGTACTTTATACTAGGAAGAAGGGTGTGAGGTGTCTTTACCAAAGACTCGTGACCTCTGGAGCAAGGATATGCATATGCAGGACTCCCACTTTCTTTGTACGCGTTTCTGCAAAGTTACGTGTCCCTGTATTCTACTTTTAATTGGATAAAATAGAGATATTTAAAATAAAAAGCTACTGTGCCAGGTTTCCACCCCATTCCTTCGGTGTGCCAGGAGCACCGAGGCTTTATATCCAGATCGCCAAGTCTAGGCTTAAATGCCAGCCCTGTTCTTCTCTGGTCTCTCAGACCCGGCTTTCTTTGCTTTGTGTGGCTTCCATTTATATTTAATACTTATTCCATTCTTCCAAATGTTGTTGGTTTTGTTTTGTTTTGTTTTGTTTGCTACCTATTTGTCTCTCGACCTTGTAAAGAGCAGATATAAGCACAGAATAATGTTTGGTGCATCGGCCAGGTAAATGAATAAAGTTATGTATCATCTGATTGTTAGGACCACGGACACTCCCTCTTCACCAGCACCTCACATGATGCTCTACCTATCGTAGGTGCTCACTTAATACGTACTGAGTGATGTGCTGAGTGCGGCTGAATTCTGAGGGTGGGTGTGTGAGCACGCGCCGCCCGGGGATTGGATATCGGCTGTGGCTCTGCCTACGTAACGAGCCCACATACCACTTAAAGTCGATGCATATATTATCACTGGCATAAGTTGCCACTTAGGACGTAAGGAAAGGCAGAGATGAAGAGTCCTTACCAGGGCTGCAGGACACATAGGGCACATCCAGGTATGTCTTGCCTTTCAGGGAAGGAAGGATTTGGGCAATGGACATGGGATTGTGGAACTTCCCCTGCTCAATCTCCTTAAGTATCGTGTCCATGGTCTTCTTGCAGTCCCACTCCTTGTTAGGTGGCTCAGGTGTCACAGAGAGAGCCTGGGACCGGAGAGACAGAGAGATTAGGCACCGCTAAGAGTTGGCCTTTAGAAGCTTTCCAAGAGACGTACTTGATCACCGGTCTCGGGGACCACCCAGGGTCCAAACCTGAGCTGCCCAGGGTTTGGGATGTCTGTCGTGCTCACTGCTGCATCCCCTCCTCCTAGCTCAGGGCCTGTCACACAGCAGTCACACAACTATCCGCGATGGTGTTCCCCAAGTCTGATTGCCGCACAGATACCTGTTGGATCGCTATCAGGGCTGCTGTATTTATGGCACGTGCAGGTAGAGCGAAGGTAAGAGCCAGCACGGCTCACACGCTCCGGGGCCTGTGTGGGTCTGGGACGGCCTGGCCATCTGAGCCTAGGAGAGCTCTCCTGCTTCGGGTTGTCCGGTACACCCTTGGGTGGACTCCTTCCATACTTTGTGATCACGTCAGGAGCGTCAGTCTGGCCACAGGGTGGACTCATGGCCGGGGCTGGGCTAATCATAGAGTGCCATCCTTTTGGTGGGCACACGACTAGCCAGCGCCCTTCCCTGATATACGGCCATTCAGGGAGGGAAGGATTTCTTTCTCTCCTGCTGGGGACCATGTAAGTAAGCACTGGGCCATAATGGCCATCTTCCTCAGTCACTCTGAAGGAGCCCTGCGGTAGGAGACAGTGAGGAAAACCAGGGCTGGGCAACGAAAAAAGAGTAGTGCTTGAAACACATAATTCGAGTCCTTTATCAGGTTCATCCTGAAACTTAATCTAGCCCTGGACCCTCTAGTTGATGTGAAATAGTGAATCCCCATTTTTTTTTTAATCTCAAGCAAAGATTATCTGGGTTTCTGTGATTTGCAAAATGATTCTTGATTAATGCACCAAGTAATTCGTTCTACTTTGCTGAGTTTTGTGTCGCAAGGGTAAGATAGAAATCAGCATTCCCGCTTGCCTTTGGGGGTTCATCTGAGGTCCAGATGTGGGACGATAAGCAAGAGCATCTTGTAACGTGTGGTACATGCAATCTCGTCACCACCTCCCTCCCTTTGGGGTTGTGCTGACCACGACCCTCAGTGTATGTCAATGGTTTGAGGTGGCTGGTGACTGACTCGCCTGAAGCTTGGAATAGGAAACGAGAGAAGTGAGAGTAGAGTCAGAAATGGCTCCGTGAGCCAGAGGCAGGTGACCAACAACCAGGCAGTCTTGACAAGCAAGCCTATGACTGTTGGCTTTGGCAACCGTGGACCCTGGCCCTTGCCAGAGGTCGCTTTATAGGGCAGTTTGATTTAAGGGACTTCAGGTAGGTACTCCTCCGGAGCCAGATCTTGTTCACTTGCCATAGTCACCTCTTGGATCCCCAACAAGATGTATCCCCTTGGTAATGAAGCATCACCAAGGCCAACACTCTAGAGAAGAATAACACATTGCACTAATAACTTTGCATGAAGCTGTTTATCAGATTCCTTTCCTAGGAACATCGAAAGCTCTGGAATATTGACGGAAGGAAGAGAAGAAATTCTGGGACAGGGGAAGTGCCTCATGAGTGCGCGGCCAGAGCACTTGAAGGGCACTGACCTCTTGGAGGAGGATGAGTGAATGAAGGCTGAAGAGCAAGCTTCATATCACCACTCTTCAGCTGGGAGAGACCATGAGAGCTACTGAGCATCACATTTGTGCTTGTGATAAAAACAAAAACAGAAACAAAACAAAAACAAAAACAAAAAAAACTTTGCAACCATGCTTTTATGGGGGAAAGTGAAATTCAGAGAAATTCAATATTTGCCCACAGGGTGGCAGATCTGGGATTCAAACTCAAGTGGTGACGTCTCCAGAGCCCTTTACTTCTCGACAGCAGGATGTTTTAAATTAGAAACAAGTTGAGGGGATGAGCACTGGGTATTGTTATATATGTTGGCAAATTGAACACCAATAAAAAATTTATAAAAATTAAAAAAAAATTAGAAACAAGTTACACGTTAGGTATCTGGTGATTTCAGACGTCAGGCTGCGTGGGTCTACTCTAGCCGTGTGCCGTGACTCCGGTGGGGAGAGGTTACGTGTCCTAACTGATTAGTGAGCCACGTGACCTGTGATATCTGCATAAGGATGAGATCTTGCCTTTGCATAAGTAAAGCTTTATTTCTTAGGTACAGCTTATCAGAATGTACCCGGTGGCTGATAAAATCCCAAACGGATTTCACAAACCAAACAAAAGCAAACATTTCTCTGTCTGGCACTAAGGGGAAGCAGGTTTAAGCGAGTCAGAGATAAAGCCCATCTCCTATCCCTTCCTGACTGCCTCTGATACTCCACAGGGCTCCCTAGACCTGGGCCCCGGGGTTGCTCTTGGGTGAATCAGCGACGGTGACAGTCCATTGCCCCACGGCAAGACTCCATTCACCATGACGTGACACAGAGGCAGCTTTGTTCCCATTAGCTGCTTCCTACTTTGGAATTTTTTTTTTTTTAATTTACTTTTATGTTTAACATAAATTGATTTCTAGTCTGTTTTTGTCCTTTGCTAATTTCTACCGTGTGGAGCATCAGGGCCAATGTCTGCTCCTTCCCCCAACAAGATTTCTTTCTACCACTTGCCCAGAGTTATACTGGATTTAGAGCTGGCATCATAATTCCATGGTTCTCTGTTTCCTGGGCTTTCTGAGTTAAGAGGGTCATGATGTAGCTTTTCTATTAATTGCATTAGGCATTTTGAGACTTTGGAGCATAAACTTCTCAGTTTGGACTAGAGGATTTGGCCACAGATGACCCTTTAATTCCTGATTCTAGTTGGTCGTCTCTCCCCACTATCATTAGCCTATCTTTATTGAAAGGTGCTGCCCTAATCAACCCCAATCAATGGGGTGGGGATTGGGAGATATAACAAGCAGCCTCTTACGGAATCCGAGTCTGAGAATCTGTACAAGGAACACATTGAGTATAGGATGTGGGTACAGACACACCTGGCTCTGCCATTTAGAGCACTGCGTGAGGTTGAAATGAGATAGAGATTGTACATGAGCTTGACAAGTCAGCTTTAGGTTATTTTCACTAATCAGCCTGAATACAAGCCCACATTTTCTTGATCAAGATAAAGGGCTGGCAAGATGGAACCAGAAAATTCCATTTTTTGAGGCATAAATATAATATCCTTTTTTATACATCAAATTTTAATATCCTTATTTTTAATATCCTTATTTTTGATACATCAAATTTTCATCAATTTATAATTATTATGAACAAACTGATCATTATCAGTTTTAATATCCTTATTTTTTATACATCAGATTAATATCTTTTAATTTCCTTATTTTTTATACATCAAATTTTCATCAATTTATAATTATGAACAAACTGATCATTATCAAAAAAATTTCGATCATTATCATGATCAAAATTTTAATATCCTTTTTAATGTCTTTATTAAAAGATAGTTTTTAATATCCTTATTTTTGATACATCAAATTTTCATCAATTTATAATTATTATGAACAAACTGATCATTATCAGTTTTAGTATCCTTATTTTTTATACATCAGATTAATATCTTTTAATTTCCTTATTATTTATACATCAAATTTTCATCAATTTATAATTATTATGGACAAACTGATCATTATCAAAAAAATTTCGATCATTATCATGATCAAAATTTCAATATCCCTTTTTTAAAATCTCTAGTAAAAGATATATTTTAATATCCTTATTTTTTATACATCAAATTTTCATCAATTTATAATTATTATGAACAAACTGATCATTATCAAAAAAATTTTGATCATTATCATGACCAAAAATAAAAAACAATATGTTTCTAGGATTTATTTATTTTTTTCCGAGAAAGAGAAAAGAATTCATGTAGTTTTATTTTCATACTTTACCTAGGAGTAGGGAGGAATGAACACCTGCTTTTTACCAGTCGAGAAACCGAGACAAATACAAGGAATCTATCTCAAGTCACACTAGCTGGTCTTTCCTGGAGACATTAGGAGAAGCGTGGGCTCCTGAGCCTACGATCCAGTCTCACGGCGCGGGTGGGGACCCAACCAAGAGCAGGGGCGACGCGTTTACCTGCATGGCGAGGCCGGTGCTGTAGACGTCTCCGATGATGCCGTTGTCTTTGATCCTCATGCTGATGTTCTCCACGACATCCTTTAGTACCTGACTGAACAGAGTTCTGTAACCTTCCTCTGAACCTTCCGGGATCTTGTTGTACATACAAGTCAGAGCCAAAGTCACCATGGCTCCTGTGTCTGTGAAGCAGGGGCGGGGTGGGTGGGTAAGACAGGGGCAACCGCACGACATGAACCACTAACATTTACCGTGTGCTCACAGCCTTCCGGCTACGCTACCTCCTTTACTCTTCAGGAGAACCTTAAGTGGGACCTACTATTACCTCCGCTGAAGGGATGAGGAAATGGAGGCTCAGGGAAGCCAAGTGATGGCCCACGGCCAGCCAGCTGGTAAGTAGCCGTGCCAGGGCCTGAACCCAGGTCTAGATGGCTCCACGGCCCATCCTTTTAATTAATGTCGACCGGCACTGTATTCGATCTCATTGCTTTCGTCCCAGTGTTTGTCTTTTCAAAGTGTCGCCGGTTCTTGAAAGCCCAGCCGTCACTACCTCTCAGTGGTGACGCCTTCGCTGGTCTGCCCAGCGCCACGGTGCAGTCTCTTTTTTTCAACTTTTTAATTTTTTTAACTCGGCTCCATGCTGGGCTTGAACTCATGACCCCGAGACCAAGACCCAAGCTGAGATCAAGAGTCGGACGCTTAACGGACTGAGCCACCCAGGAGCCCCTCGTTTCTCAACTTTAGCAGGTGTTGCTTGGACCTGTTTTGCAATCTCAGCACTTGCTGCTCTGTTTTGTTGTTACTGTGCTCCGTGAGCTCCTGGGTGGGGGGAACTTTGCACCCCCCTCCCCCAGCACCCAGCACGGGGCCGTTTTCATTATTTGCACGGGAAAGTGTATGGGGACTGAACGAGCAAGCTCTGGACAAGACAGAAGAAATGGAAGACTTGCCAGATGGCTCCTTTCGCTGAGCTTCCCCTCCTTACGGTAACCTCCTCCCGAAGTTTGTGCAACCCCATCAAGGATGACAGTGGTGTTGCGACCGTCGCCGGCCAAGGAGCCAGGTCTCCTGAACTGACAGCCTAGGAATGCGTGAGGTCCCCGACGGAAACCAAGGCCCGTGAGCTCCTGACCCCGAGGGAGCCTGCAGGAGTCCTTGCCTCCTGGTCTGAGAAAGCCTGGAAGGACAGTTTCCTGAGATGACAGCGGTTGCTGAGGCTGCGTGGTAGCGGGGGGATGACCCGAGATACAGAGAGCGAGAGAGGGGAAAAGGCGGCCAGGAGGGGGGCCCGGGATAGCGTCCTCCGAGAGGGCGTCCTTCAGAGCAGGCAGCCTTGTCTGCACCGGGTGCGCAGAGCGCGCCGTGGGCCCCGGAGGGGCTCCGCTCACAGCAGCCCAGCACCGTAGGATGAGGAAACACCATGGTCTGGCGTCTCCTTGGAGGGGGAGCATCGCGCCGTTGGGGCCCGGAGGGTCTGTTTACTAGAGAGACTGTCGGGCTTTCTAAGGAGGAACCCGAGAAGAATAGAGAATAAGAGCGGTAGTAGTGATAAAGGGGAAGGTTCGGGGCGCCGGGTGGCTCAGGCGGTTGGGCGGCTGACTCTTGGCTTCGACCCGGGTCATGACCTCGGGGCTGAGACGGAGCCCTGAGTGGGCTGCACACCCAGCGTGAAGTCAGCCGAGATTCCCTCTCCCTGCGCACGCGTGCTCTCTCTGCCTCTGTCTCTCTGCCTCTGTCTCTGCCTCTGTCTCTCTGCCTCTGTCTCTGTGTCTCTGTCTCTCTGCCTCTGTGTCTCTGCCTCTGTGTCTCTGTCTCTGTGTCTCTGTCTCTCTTTCTCTGTCTCTCTGTCTCTCTGCCTCTGTCTCTGTGTCTCTGCCTCTGTCTCTCTGCCTCTGTCTCTGTGTCTCTGCCTCTGTCTCTCTGCCTCTGTGTCTCTGTCTCTGTCTCTCTGCCTCTCTCTGCCTCTGTCTCTCTGCCTGTCTCTCTGTCTCTGTGTCTCTGCCTCTGTCTCTCTGTCTCTCTTGAATAAATAAACAAATCTTTAAAAAGAGAAGAGAGGGGGATCCCTGGGTGGCGCAGCGGTTTGGCGCCTGCCTTTGGCCCAGGGCGCGATCCTGGAGACCCGGGATCGAATCCCACGTCGGGCTCCCGGTGCATGGAGCCTGCTTCTCCCTCTGCCTGTGTCTCTGCCTCTCTCTCTCTCTGTGACTATCATGAATAAATAAATAAAAAATCTTTAAAAAAAATAAAAAAATAAAAAATAAAAAAAATAAAAAGAGAAGAGAGGGCAGCCCAGGTGGCTCAGAGGTTTAGCGCCGCCTTCAGCCCAGGGCTGATCCTGGGGACCCGGGATCGAGTCCCACGTAGGGCTCCCTGCATGGAGCCTGCTTCTGCCTCGGCCTGTGTCTCTGCCTCTCTCTCTCCCTGTGTCTCTCATGAATAAATAAATAAAATCTTTAAAAATAAATAAAAATAAAGAGAGAAGAGAGAGCACTCAGGGAGGGGCTGAGCCTAGACATGGATTCAATTCTTTACGAATTTGCCCGGGAGTAACTGCTGACTTGGGAGCCTCAGCGCCCCCAGTGGAGGCTCCGTCGTCGTCAGACCTGTCATTCCATCGGTTCCTCTGTGTCCCTTTCACTTATTCCCTAATCACGTCTCCGACAGTATTTGCCGAAGGCCTCCCACCCGCAGATGTTTCCAGGCCCTTGGCTCCTCCTCCACGGGAGCCTCCCCGCTCCCCCCGCAGCCCCCTCCGGCCCTTGGGTTCCCAGCTCAGGGCCGCCTGCAGGTGGCCGCCAACTCACCCGTGTTGAAGGGGGAGAGGCCGGCTGCCAGGATCTTGGCCAGGCGGGCTGCCACGGGCAGGGCCCTCCCCGGGTGCTCCTGGCACAGGGCGAGCACCGCCAGGCTGGGCCCGTAGAAGGTCCAAGCCGGAGCACTGGGGCCTGGGAAGGGGACAGAGGGTCTCTGTAAGGTGAACATTCACCATCGTGAGGACCTTCATGAGAAAGGTAAAGGTCAAACCTTTAAATAGAAATTTCTAGAAAAACCCATCAAAAAAAAAGAAAAAAAAGAAAGGCTCCATGTTGGCAAAAGTAACGTCAAGTTCCCCAGAATAAGAATGTCCCCCAGCGGCGCCAGGGGAGGCCGTGGTGGGGGTCCTCGGGTGGGGGCTGTAAGTCTATGTCCCTGGGGTGTGGTTTTCTCTGGTTCATTTGGAATCAAAGTGAGTAACCCCACGTGGGATTATCTGAGGGTCCCGCGTGCAGGTGACTCTCCGGTCGCCCTGCTGTTTCTTTCTAGGCTTAACGTGCTCAGGAAGGCCTCTGCCTCAGTCTCCCCTCTCCTCCGATGAGGTCTTACTCGAGGGTGGCCAGGCTTCCATCTGTCCATATAGAACCGACACTTTATTCCCAGGGTCTCGGCAGGAGGAGTTGAGGGCCATGATGGTGAGGGCCAGCTGGCCGACGCTCAGCCCTGCGGAGGGGAGATGAAACGGTCACGAGGACGCTGCGCCGGGCGCCAGGGCAGAGCTCTCTGCTTCTTGTCCAGATCATTCTGATTTTTTTAATAATGTGATTAGATAATTTTTTAAAAAAAATATTTGTAAGTCATTGCTCCACCCAACATGGGACTTGAACTCACAACCCGGAGATCAAGAACCCCATGGTGCCCCCACTGAGCCGGCCAGATGCCCCTAGATGGTTTTTTTATTATCATTATTTTGTTTTTCTTAAGGAAAGGAGTATGGGAAAACGCTCGACCGCTGCTGAGCACCGTGTGACCCGACAGCTTCTCCGGGGATCCCTGGTGTCTACTTGGAAGAGCAGCAGGGACGCCTGTGCAGGTTCATTCCTGAAAGTAATTTTCACTTTACTACCTAACTGGATCCTGGGAGGCACGCAGAATAGAGGTTTTATTATTATTATCTTTGTTATTATTACGGCTGTGTCCTTGTTAGAGTCACCCGGTTAGGGGAGGAAGCGAGGGGGCCGCGCACCTGTTCACCGGGCACCTGGCCCACGGCCTCCTGCGCGGCCCGGCTCTGCAGGTGCTCTGGCTCCCGCGCTTCCCTTCAGGTGCACAGGGAGGGGGTTTGGGTGCTTCGGCTCCGCTCGCGGGGGCCTGGGGGGGCGCACTGGGGGGCCCTGGCTTCTCACCCGCCGAGTCGCCGGCCCCGAGCCTGTCGGCCAGCAGCTCGCGGGCCTCCGCGCTGAGGGCCCCGGCCAGGTTCATGGCGATCAGGACGCTGGGGTTCGGGGGCGCCGCGCTGCTCACGGAGTCCTCCAGGAGCACCTGCAAGCCATCCACCAGGTGCTGCGCCGCCTGGGGAACGGCTGGGAAGAGAAAAGCCGCGAGCTAAACCCGGGTCCTCTCCCTCATCGCAGAAGCGCGCTTCTCGGGCTTCTCTCTGCCGGAGGACGGTGTTCCCAGGGGCACCCTCTGCCGGGGAGACTATCAGGGACACGTGCAGGAAACGTGGGGATGGTCTTTTGAGGCCAATTAGACTCCACATCTTCGCAAATGACCCTCATCTTCAACGGATGATTTCTCACTTAGTAAATTCAAGCCCTGTGGCTCACGGACATATTCCTCCTAGCACATTCCTAGAAATCACTGATTTCTTTGCATTTTTTTCTCACTCTTTTTTTTTTAAGTTATTTCTTTTTGGGGCGCCTGGTTGCTGTCACCCGTGAAGCCTCTGACTCTTGGTTTCGGCTCAGGTCTTGATCTCGGGGCCCTGGGATGGAGCCCTGAGTCCAGCTCTGTGCTCAGCACGGAGTCTACTTGGGGTTTTCTCTCTCCCTCTGTCCCCCGCCCCCCGCCCCCATATCTTAGAAGATAAATTAATCTTAAAACATATAAAGTTATTTCTTTTTTTGCTTTTTTAGGATTTTATTTATTTATTTATTTATTTATTTATTTATTTATTTATTTATTTATTTATGAGAGAGAGCATGCATGTGCATGCACGAGCAGGAGAGGGACAAGCAGAGTCCCTGCTGAACACAGAGCCCGACATGGGGCTTGATCCCACGACCGTGAGATCGTGACCTGAGCCAAAATCAAGAGTCAGACACTCAGCGGACTGAGCCCCCCAGGTGCCTTCCCACACCTTTTTTTCTTTTTTAAAGATTTTATTTTTAATTAATCTCTACACCCTACATGGGGCTGGAACTCGTAATCCTGAGATCAAGAGTTGCATGTTCTTCCAACTGAGCCAGCCAGGCACCCCCCTCCGTCTTACCTGAAAAACACAGAAAACGGGGTCTGACCTGTCCTCGGTGGATACCACCATCCCCCCTCGCAGCGGCCCGTGGTCGGGGCAGCTCTGAGCGTCTCGGTGCCACCAGCCATCATCCTGCACCAGTATTTCGATCCCTCTTAAGGGAAAACACGCAGACCCGCCTCCAAAATCTCCTGCCGTTTGGCCAGGAAGGATGAAGCACACGCTCACCCCGACTCACGCCGTTGGAACCCCTACAGGGATGGCTGTTCCCCATCACTTTCCCCGCAACAGACCCCCGGGAGCTGCTCCTGTGACCTCTCTGGAGGCAACGCCGTACTCACAGCAGGAGCTTCGGGCCCAGGTGCTGGTCCCCGCCGCCGCCCACAGGAGGTGCAGCAGGTGGAGGCTGAACCAGGCCATCTGCCTCTCTCGTCCTGTCCAAGGGTCCCGTGCGCTGATCCCTGTGCTTGAAAGTGGGGTGTTTCCTCTCCTCTCTTATATACGCTTTTTGCAGAACAGTCTGCCCTCTTTCCCTTCCAGCCACTCCCAGCCCCTTACGCCGACCTCTCTCTCCGTCTCTAATTTCCATGTGCTTATCTGGATTCCCTCCTATAGATCCTCCAAGGTGTGTGAAGGTGACTTCTAGTGGCACAGTCTCTGGGGTGTCTCACTTGGGGTGAGCATGCGGGGAGGGCCGCGGTGACAGATAACCTCCTGGTCTCTATGAGCAGCCACTTCACCGAAGCTTACGCTCTACCTCACGCTCTCCGGTGAGGATCCGCCAGGTGAAGTTGGCCTCTAGGCAATGAATTCACTTACTGTGACCCGGGTCTTTAAGGTGGTTTGACTTCAGGCAAGCAATGGACCCGAGGTTCCCAGAAATTGTAAATTTTTTTTTAAACTAGGCTCCAAGCCCAGCAGGGAGCCCAGTGCAGGGCTGGAACTCCCCACCCTGAGAGCAAGACCCGAGCCGCCATCGAGTCCGACGCTAAACCGACCGGAGCCACCCCGCCCAGAGATTATTTTATTTGATTTCTCTCTCCTTATCTGGGGACAAAGCCGTTTCAAACACCCAGGGCTCTCAGGCATTATCTTTTAAAGTAAATAATTAGAAAATGTGGGATCAATGAACTCTATTAAATATTAAGTGTTGAAAAAATAAAAAATAAAATAAAAATTATTATTATTATTATTTTTTTTAATAATAAAAATTATTTTTATTTTTAAGTGTTTATAGATTTCAGAAATGCAGCTCTATTGCAGCAAAGTGTGCCTCCTTATGACGTGCAGCTGGAAATAATGTCATGAGGTGATGAAGGGACGGGGTAATATTTTTTGTAAACCACTGGATTCTTTTAGGGGGATGTTTTTCAGTGGCTCCCACCTTAATAGAATTCCAAGTCCTTTTTTTTAAATTTAAATTTATTTTTTATTGGTGTTCAACTTGCCAACATACAGAATAACCCCCAGTGCTCATCCCGTCAAGGGCCCCCCTCAGTGCCCGTCACCCAGTCACCCCCACCCCCCGCCCTCCTCCCCTTCCACCACCCCTAGTTCCTTTCCCAGAGTCAGGAGTCTTCATGTTCTGTCTCCCTTTCTGATATTTCCCACTCATTTTCTCTCCTTTCCCCTTTATTCCCTGTCACTATTTTTTATATTCCCCAAATGAGTGAGAACATATAATGTTTGTCCTTCTCCAACTGACTTACTTCACTCAGTATCATCCCCTCCAGGTCCCTCCACCTCAAAGCAAATGGTGGGTGTTTGTCATTTCCAATGGCTGAGGAATATCCCACTGTATACAGAGACCACAGCTTCTTTTTAATGACAAAGCCCCGTAGGATGTGGCTCCTGGTTGGGCCCCAGACCTGCCTCTGAGGGCTTCCTCCCTTGCTCCCTTGCTCCCCCTGCTTCTTCCAGCTGCCCTGGCCTCTTGCTCCCTGATCCCATCGCCTGCCCTTGCATTTGCCGCCTCGCTGCTCCCCCAGACCCCCGGGGAGGCCCCCCCTTCCTTCGTGTCCGCTCGAAGGCCACTTCCAGAGAGGTCATCTCAGGCCATCTCTGTCGTGGGAGACAGGCCGTGTCCCCAGCTGCTCCGCCCCACTCGCAGGGGGAAGGGCCTTTGTCTCCCCTTCACTGTTTAACCTCCAGCTCCTGGGCCACCACCTGGTTCACAGCAGGAACAGAATAAATACTTTTTTGGATGAACAAATTAACGAGCATGTGTAAGACCTGGGTTATAAAGCATTTTTCTTTCTTCCGTGGGGGAGCGTTGGTGGCCCTGTGGGGTGACTGTGCGGGTACTCCCTGGCCCCCAGTCCGGTCGTCGCCTCCTGGAGTCCCCTGCTCCGGGCTGTGGCTGGCCTCTCCTCTCGTGAATATAATACGGCAAAAGTCACGAGATAGGGTAGGAGACGGCCACCCTCCGTCTTGTTGGCTCTTGTTGCCGCTGGCTAATGTCCTTGCTCCGAGGTGAGGTGCCCACGGGCAGCTGACGAGGTGAAGGCCTGGGAGCAGCTCCAGGCGACAGCCCAGCAGCGAGGGGCCTGCCAACGACCTGGGCATGGATGTCCCCCGTGGATGGCCCCACGGGGAGCTTTGGCCTGAAGCCTCAGCTGACGTCCCCATTGTGGCCTCACTGGGAGACCTTGATCCACAGAAGCTGAGACACCATGTGTCTAGCGCTCTAAGTCCTTACGTTTTGGGGTGACTTGCATTGTTGACTACATGTGGAGTTTGGCAGGAGATGAGGCCAGAAAGATGGTTGAGGGCTCCGGCCGCCCCATGAGGGAGCGAGGGCACAATAACGCCCTCCCCACCCCACGTCCACTCCCTAATCCCTGGAACCCACGTGGCGGAAATAAGGTCGCTAATGAGCTGACTTGGACATAGACAATTTGGGGGATTATTGGGGTGGACCCACCGTAGTCAGAGGTCCCTTTAAGCGGAAGAGGGAGAAAGGAGAGTAAGTCCGAGGAGGAGATGTGGGGATGGCAGTGGAGGTGGGGGTGGCACAAGCGCTGGCTCTGAAGGTAGAGGCACGTCGCCCTCCCCTAGAAGCTGGAGAAGGCGAGGAAGCGGATTCCCCTCTAGAGCCCCCGGAAGGAACTCCGCCTTCTAGGGTCTCACGGGGACAAAATCAAGGTGTGTTGAAGGACCCCTTGATTTTATCCCCGTGAGATCCGTCTCCGGCCTCCAGCCTCCAGGGCTGTACGAGGATACGTTTGCCTAAAGCCAGGAAATCGGTGGTGACTGGTTACAGCAGCCGTGAGGCTCTAACGCAGGATTAGGATCCTAGCGTGGTCCTGGCCTTGGGTTCCGGAGCTGCTTGTGACCACCCTAAGATGCTCTTCAAGCGCACACCTCCGTGCAGATGCCGCTCACAGCCATGGTTGGTGCAAGACTCATGATAATACAATTGTCCTGCTTAGCAAATAACTTCCCGAACAGGACACACATTTCTTAACTCCTATATTTTGACAGTCCTTGGCTAACTATCGACTGAACTTCTTCTTTTCCTTTTTTTTTTTTTTAATATTTATTCATTCATGAGAGACACACAGAGAGAGAGAGAGAGGCAGAGACACAGGCAGAGGGAGAAGCAGGCTCCATGCAGGGAGCTCGACGTGGGACTCGATCCTGAGACTCCAGGGTCACGCCCCGGGCTGAAGGCGGCGCTAAACCGCTGAGCCACCCGGGCTGCCCTCTTCTTGTCCTTTTTTCAAAAGAAGAGGGTGGTGGTGGGGGGCAGTGGAAGGGAGAGGGTGGGAGAGAGCGAGAATCTTAAGCAGGCCCCAAGCTCAGTGCAGAGCTGGACGCCGGGCTTGATCTCACGACCCTGAGATCACAATCTGGACCAAAATCAAGAGTCTGACATTGAACCGAGTGAGCCACCGAGGTGCCCCTTGCCTGAAACTTATTAATTTATTTGCCTGTTTTATCACGTGCCTGGTTTTCCGATGTCCAAGCACCCAGACTCTCAGTGCATAAACCTCTCAGAGGTTTATCAGTGTTGACTGTGCTCTGCTATGGCAGCAGAGGGACGTTCTCCCCCGGACTCAGTCCTGGCTCTGTCATAGTGCTAGGCCTTAGGACCCGTAAGGCAGGGGTGGCCGGAGCGAGGGTCCCCTGGGCAGTGTCGGTGGCACCCTAAGGGAATGTCGCTCCATTTCCCTCGGGTCTGTCTCTGAGATTAAATGCATCCCTACCAGGGAGCAGTGTCACTGTTTTCTACCGTGGGGCCACTGTTGGGAGAAACGTGGCTCTGTCTATTAAGGACGGAGGCTCCAGGGGCTACGGGGACGTGTTAGAAACACGGCGTAAGGGGAGTTGTTACGTCTGATCCAATGAGAGGGACTGAACGAGAACGGCAGAGGAAAGGACTTCCTCAACGCTGTGATTGCGCGTCCTTTGGTTCCACGGCGGTGTGCCTGTTAGAACAGCCTTACACCACGTCTGGGAGAACAGGTCGAGCGCAAATTGTGCGCTTGACTGGTGCCGACTGCTTATTATTGAGAGAATAATAGCTGGAATCATCAAGGGAGTCAGGAATCTCAAAGGGAACTATTCCAACTTGGTTATTCTGAGATTCAACCTCATTGGTCCATTGCAAAAATGGGCTCAATCCTTTCTGTCATTTTTTTGCTTGAGCTTCCCTATTTTTCCTGATGGACAAAACCAACCATATGCACTTTTTTTTTTTTGTTTGTTTGTTTGTTTGTTTTCCAGGATATTGCCAGTATTTGATCTTTTTGAGTGTAATTTTCAACAGTTCGCTTTCACTCTTCACAGCGCAGTGGTTGTTGGATGATGAGCTCTAGGGTCGCACTGTGTGAGAGTCAGGAGTGGCGGTTATGACATTTTGCATGTTTATTACCGTAAGCCGTTGTCCCCCAGTTTCCCCCCAAGTGGGACCTTGAGTAACTTGTAGAGTCTGTCCAGGTCTGCCGGCTGCTGCGCAATGTGCACCGCACCCCGGAGATCCCCCCACCTCTAACTTAGCTTTCAGGATGAGAGACGACGCACCCGAGGGGATAGGATCCATTGCTGTCCAGCTGTGAGGGCATCTGTCACACCCGATTCATAAAGAATAGGGAGGAGTCGACCCTGAGGGTTGAGGATCAGGACCAGGGTTGTCTGTGGAGGGGCGGAAGCTAAGACGACCACCAAGGAAACACGGGAGCAACGAGGCAGACATTGATAAAATAATTTAACTAATTCTGCCTGAAGGCATCTTCCTCTTAGAGGTTGCTTTATTTAAGGATTTGATTGATTGATTGATTGATTTTAGAGAGAGAGAGTGTGCAAAGGTTGTAAGGAGCAAGGAGGGGACTGGAGAGGGAGAAGGGGAAAGATCCAGACCCGGTGCTCGGTGGGGAGCCCTCCATGAGGCTCAATCTCATATTTAACATTTAACTGAGCCACCCAGGCACATCTAATTTACTTTTACTTTTCATTTTTAGATTTATGTATTTATTTGAGAGAGAAAGGGAAAGAGAGTGTGAGCTGGGGGAGGGACGGGGAGTGATGGAGAGAATCTTCAGACTCTCCTCTGAGCAAGGAGCCCAACCCTATTGATCCCAGGACCCGAAGATCAATGACCTGAGCCAAAACCAAGAGTCAGCTGGTAACTGGCTGAGCCACCGAGGCACCCCCAGGTGCCCCGATTTAATATATTTTTTTAAACGTGAGTTCTACTGAAACGAACATTGAAGGTGATTTTTTTTTCTGCATGTGCATTTTATGCACATGATGATATGAATATGAGTGATTTTTATGGGGAAGTAAAAGGAAAATACATGCGGGAGGAGAACAAATGGGCTCCAAGGGAGATAGCTGGAGGAGGGGACGATATTATTCTTGAAACTTTATGGACCGGCCTTTAATGTCGAAGCCTCCCTGTTCCTGTGTCTCCAGAGCAGCATTTTCCTCTCTGCCCACTGCCTCTCTGGGGTCCGTATGCCCACTCAGTTTGTCCCTCACTCCTGGGCCTCGGACAGCTGTCTCCCTACAGGTTTCCTGCTTGATCTCATTGGCTGCTGCCTCAACCCTAGATCTAGAACCTTATCTGCATCCCCACCCGCCGCCCGAGGTCGCCCACACAGTCAGCAGTGGGACCTTGAGTAGAACCCAGCTTAGACACATGGTCTGATCCCTTTCCCCTTCCCTCTTCCCACAGGGGTCTTCCCTCCATCATTGATCCCCTTTAAAATGAAGCGATTAGAACATGCTCTTTTTGTATTGTCGTTGATCTTTTATTGAACACACTCGGAGAGAAGGGGAGGCTAGTGACCCCACTCTTGAAATTGAGATGAGTGAAAAGGAAGTCATGGAGCCAGTCTCCACCTGCAAGTCCACTGCAAAAGGATTCCATGCAGCTGAGGGAGATTTGAATTTTAATACTTGCTCCAGCGAACCTCCAAATTCTCGCCCGCATGGACAACGTAACTACCGGCTCCTGAAAAGGAAGAATGAGAAGTGGGTCGAATGATTTTTTTTTTTTTATTTTAAGATTTATTTTAGAGAGAAACAGAGCATGAACAGGGTGAGGGGCAGATGGAGAGGGAGAGACTCTCAGGCACATTCCCTGCTGAGCCTGGAGTCTTACACGGGGCTTGATCGCACAACCCTGAGATCATGACCTGAGCTGAAACCAAGAGTCTGACGCTTAACCAACGGAGCCACCCAGGCGCCCAATGGGTCAAATTATTTAGCCACGAAATCACCAAATAATGGGTCTCACTTTCTCAACGCCTTGGCACGTTCCCCACCAAAGCTCACACCCTCACCTCTGCATGTTTGGGGCATTGTTAGTCTGTGGGGCTTTTTGGCACCCCCTTACCTTGGCTCAGTGGTTTGCCATTGCTCAGGAGCGCCCAGTAGGTTCTTTCATTACTGTTGGCCTTTATGCCCTGAACAGTGGTGATGTAGGGGCCCCAAGAGCTTTCCTCTGCAGTAAAACTGGGGGGAAATAAATAGGTTATCGGAACTCATATATATGTGTATATATATATATATATATATATATATATGATTTTTTTTAGGAACTTATTATTTTCAAAGACAACCTTATGTGGGCACTTCTCAAGCTTCAGTGTACCTAAGAATCATTTGAAGTCATTAAAAAAAAAAAAAAACAAACAAACAGATTTCTCAGCCCAATCCTCAGGTACTTTGATTCTGTGGGTCTGAGCAGGGACTAGGAATCTGCATGATTCTGATGTAGACACTCCACAATCTATTCTAAATTAGAGGAATGATGCCTACTTCTGCACCCACTTCCCTTCATAGGAAACACTCTGTAGTCAGTAACTACTAATCTTCTACCCCAAGATAGTACCTGTTGAAGATACTACAGCAGCAGAAGAAAATGTTAGCCTCGTGTCCTAGAGGCATCATAACTTAGTATGTTTTCTCTTAGGAAAGAACAACAGGAAAGAACAATTTAAAATTAAAAATTAAAAAAATTGGGCAGCCCCGGTGGCGCAGAGGTTTAGTGCCGCCTGCAGCCCAGGGTTTGATCCTGGAGACCTGGGATCGAGTCCCATGTCGGGCTCCCTGCATGGAGCCTGCTTCTCTCTCTGCCTGTGTCTCTGCCTCTCTTTCGCTCTCTCTGAATAAATAATAAATAAATAAATAAATGATAAATAAACCTTTAAAAAAATAAAAATTAAAAAAATTTAAAATTTAAAAAAATTAAAAATTAAAAATATAAAACTTTAAAAAATTAAAAAAATTAAATTTAAAAATTAAATTAAAAATTAAAAAATTTAAAAAATTAAAAAATTTTAAATTTTAAAATTTCATGTTGTCTTGATTAAAAAGTGACATGGCCAATGTCTGTTTCACATTCCTCGGTCACATTTCTCTGCCTTCCTGGAAGCCCTTGAAAGCAATCTTTATAATATCTACATCACATACCACATATATAATTTTCTCTGTGGTATCTTACGTTACTAGACGAAGTAATGGCTTCAAATGAACCATACCTTTCAGAGGCAAAGTCAATACCTAAATTTTGATATTTGACCTCTTTGGGCCGGGCAACCTTAATCTAGGGTTCCATGAATCTACAAGGGGAGGCGCAGGGAGACTTCAGGGCATTTGTGAAACCTCTGACCGAAAGGACAAGTTTCGTGTGAGCGTTCACCTGTCTGGGCTCAGCATCCAACGCACGGGCATCTGATTTTCGAAGAGGTCAATGATTCAAAACCAATGACCCCGTGTTCTAAACACCAAATAACTGACCTAAGAGTTTCTATTTGTCGAAAGAATTTAACCAACGGAAGAGAGATCCCTGGGACTTATTCACCCATTAAGTGAACATTAATTTAATACCTACTGTGTGCTAGAAGATGAAAAGTCTCTCTCTCTCTCTCTCTCTCTCTCTTTTTTTTTTTTTGTAATCCCTGCCATAAAGGAGTGTTTCAAATGCACTTTGCATTCAGGTGCTTCCGTATTCTTACGGAGTCTTTCAGAATCGCCAAGCACCTTCAGCGTAGGTTACCTGCCGACATACCTAAATAGAGTTGCATTTTCTTTCTGAGCTTTCTCCATCACATCTAGGAAGACAGAGCCGTTTGCCACAGAGACCACGATGTTGTATGTTGTATTGATTACCACGGAGTAATTGACTTGGATCTGTGGGTGTGACACAGCAGGTGGCCCTGAGGTAGGCTCCTGGGTGGAGAGGTTGAAGGCACCTGGCAGAGGCAGAGAGGCAGAGAAGAATTACTATTCAGAATAAGAAAAACTGATGCTTGAGTTTACAGCCCATCCAACCCCTCCCCCGGCCCCCTTTCCTTCACGCAGAGGAGGAGGATTTGCTACAAGGAGCAAGAATCATCAACCAAGGGGCTGAGTTCTCGTGCGACTGAACCAGAAACGCACCAGCTCGTGAATGCACGCATTTGGCTCCACGTCCAGCCATTCAAGCAGTGCAGTTGCCCTGTGTCCTGTTTCTCACAGAGGCTCCTGAGTTTGGGGGGTTTTGTTGTTGTTTTGTTTTTGCTTTGGTGCAGCATACGATCATGCCGTCCTGTTTTTTTTGGTTGCCTTTCTATTTCTTAACATTTATTGAAAAGCTATTAAGTGCCAGGGGCTGCCCTAATGATTTTACATGGCTTATCTTACGCCGTCCTTACAAAAACCCACGTTGGATACTATTATCACTTGCATTTTTTTATATCGTTTATATGATGAAACATTTTGTGTGAGGTCCCTAAGCCTATAAATAGCCGAACCAGAATGAACAGAGATGAAAGTCAAGTCTTCTTTCATCGTTTGTTGAAAAATCAGTTGTTTGAATAAATGACTCACGCTCTCATTTTCTTCTCCTGCTGCCATATTCCTCCCATCTTCCTCTGAGCTCCCTGAGGGTTCACTCACTGTGCTTAATGGAGAGTCAGAGACACCTCACTTTGTTCAGAATGGGAATGATGCTCAAACATCTCTCTAACCGGCCATCACAAAGCATCCCTTTGGAGACAGACATCACCGAATTAAGTCTGCCTCATTTAGTAAGGTCTGACCCGAGAAAAACACCTACTCCCCTCTTCAGAACAAATCCTCAGGTGGTTACGATCGCTGCTGAGACATGGAGGACTGAGTTCTATCTGGGAACGGTTATGCTTTAGCGGTTTATCTGGTCACTTGTGGTCCCTAAGGACACCTTAGTCTCACGTGCTTCGGGGATCGTGCTCTTTAGGGCTCAACCTGATTTGTAGACACAAGGAGAGTCTTTGTTAACATCCAAGTAGGTCTTTCCCAGCAGGGCAGGTAAGATCTGAGCTGCAGCAGTTGGCATACGGAATACTCCTTTAGGGATTTCCTCAAGCACTTTATTCCGTGTTTTTTGACAATCCCATTGACTTTTCTTGTAATAGTGTGATGAGACAAAGAGAGCCTAATGTGAGAGAGAGAGAATGGGAGGGCGTGAGAGAAACACCAAACAAGGGGAGAGCCTACATCTAACTAGTTCGGTCAGTATTTACTGGCCGTTGACCACGGGGCAGCACCTTGGATATAGCTAGGATACCTTTCCTGCCACCAAGAAATTTATAAACTAGTTTTGGGGGAGGGGATGGGGAGTTGCTCAACAACACAACTGATAATGGCAAAAGGAGAACAGACTTTCTCTACCATGTTCACTCTTGTAGCCTTGACACTGGAACAACACCTGTTGCATAGGAGACGCTTGATAAATGCTTTTCAAGTCCAATCCTAAAGACAATCCTAAAGGTGGATGGCTTAAGAGACGCATCTAGGGCCATAAGACGAGCCCATAACACTTCGTGACATTGAAGAAGGCTCGGTGGAGAAGGCGGCATGTGAGGTAGGACAGCCTTTCAGTAGGGGACAAGAGAGCACTGCTGTGTGTACCCAGAGGGAACGGCAGGGTCAAGGGTGCTATAGGAGGTGAGGCCAGGGCATGGCCTGCCCGTGATGATGACATTCTCTCCGTTTCAGCAAAATCCCTAGGGGAGTCCTCCTGGCCTGGGAAGACTGGTGTACAGGGAGCCTTGGGGCGACTGTGGAAGAACAGGCTGGAGGACGAGGTTGGGGCTGCGCTGGTGCACCCTACAGCTGCAGGGTGAAGTGTGCGACGTTATTTGCTTAACAATGGGGAGTCCAATGGGCTCTTGACTAGAAACTGTCCAAGCAGCGGTTGTAAACTGGATTGAGGGGGGCAGCATGATGGGGCAGGAAAAGTTAGGAAGGTGTCAGAGTGAGTAACACAAGGCCTAAAATGGGCTGGACCCGTAGACATCGCTCTGTAGTTTCTCAGGGAAGGACAATTCCCCTTTTCATTTTCTCCTGAAGACCCTTTAGGTTAACCAAGAAGTCAAACAAGCATTTGTGGGATATTTAAAGAAAAGGATCCTATTTCATTTCCTCTTAACTATTTTGTAGGGCAGCCTGGGTGGCTCAGCGGTTGAGCAGCTGCCTTTGTCTCAGGGCCTGATCCCAGATTAAAGAGCCTGCTTCTCCTCCCTCTGCCTGTGTCTCTGCCTCTCTCTGTGTGTCTCTCATGAATAAATAAATAAACAAAATCTTAAAAACTGTTTTGTAGGCAAGCAGCTCTGAAGCTGGCTGTGAATTAACATCTCTTGTAGGGTCTTATTTTTTTTTTTTTTCTTGTAGGGTCTTAAAACCAGAGCAAGGCTCTTGCTCTACCTCTAAGTTTCTATGTTGGCTGGCTGGTGTGGTGCTGGAACATTAGTGTTTTCCAAAACCTTCTCCAGTGGATTCAAATGTACAGTCAGAACGGGCAAGCCCTGTTTTGTGAAGTTCAAACTCAGCAAGGCAGACAGCAGCCTCAACAGCACCAACAGTGAAAACCACCTTTGTGATTGGACCCCTGTGACACCCCAGCTCCTTCTTGTAATTTTTCCCAGGGACCCCGCAGTGGCCACGCTGAACACCTTGATCTCCCTAAAATACATGATGTTCTTTTGTGCCTCTGGCCTTTTTCCTGCTGTCCTCTCTCCCTTGGGAAGCCCTCTCCTTCTGGGGTGACCTGACCTCCGGGCCCCTACTTCTACTCAGCAAAATATTTTTTCTGTAAATCTTCCTTCCCCTCTTGTACCTATCCCTTAGAGTTGAGCAAACCGGTGAGTGAACGCAGGAATAAAGCCCCACACTTCAAGGGGCATATGCAGGACAGAGGAGGTGCTGAGTATGAGTACTGAAACCAGCTGCTTAGGTCTGAATCACTTTTTGGCTTCGTAACGTCAGGCAAGTTACCGACACTCCATGACTCATGCTCTTATTCTGGGAAATGGAGGCAGTAATTTTTTCCTCATTGGGTTGTGTGCATCAATGGGCACGGCAATAAATACTAGATGCTACTGCTGGCACTGCCTCTCGTCACTGGGACAACAATAATCTAATTTAGGAAGTAGGAGGCAAGCACCCAACACTGGTGGACAGCAAAGTGTTAAGTGCATTTAATGAAACAATATAGTAGGTTGTAGCAGACTCTAGAATTTCTTTAAAAAGCTGTAGTCTAGAAGAGCTTCACGGAAGCACTGGACATGGAAAGATAAGGTTCAGGGGTGAGGAGAATACATTTCCATCAGGGGAGAGGAATCACATGAAATCAGTTAGTATAGGAAGCAGAATGAGTAATGTCTTAGGGGGACAAGAAGAGAGGATTCAGTATTTCTTTCCTTCGTGACTCCCTTCTCTGTCTCTGACTTACCTGCATGGCTTCTCCTGTACTATATATGTTTCCAATGAGGCCATCTTCCTTTTTCTGAGACAGAATCTTCCTTATCAGTGACTCTATATGACCACCAATGATCTCTAAATCCTGTTTATACATTATGTTCTGACTATTTGTTTTCTCCCTCTTCACACAGGTCAGAGCCAGGACAGCCATCGCACCAGTATCTGCCAGGAAATAAAACATCAGTGATAAGGTGAGTGACCAACCATTCCGGTTTGCCTTGGACCGAGGGATCTCCTGGTGTGTAGGATTATCATTGCCGAAAAAGAGGCAGATCTGGGCAAACTGAGAAGACTGGCCATGCTAGTTGATAATGGGAGAAAAGGACTTGAAGTAGAGCAGTTCTTCCAGCATTAACCACTCAAATATTTCAAGATCCCTTCCTTATGTTGTGTAACCCTGGGCCTCGTACTCAATAACTCACCTGCTGGTCATAGAGACACATATGGATTTGCAGGGGCATACACGTGAATAGTCTTTCCCTTCAACATCTTGGCTTCCCATTGTTTTCATCTCTCAGCCATATTGGCAAAAGAGTCGAGAGAACTCAGGAGGATAAATCAAAATATGTCTTTGCAATGTTCCAATGTTTCCCTTAGGCTGATCAACAGCACTTAAGAGAACTGTTTTCCAATAAAGCTTCTTAAGAGGGAGGATGAGGCAAGAGATTGGAAGAAGGGAGGATAAGGCCTTTTTTCTGGTTTGTTACTTAGTTCCCCCTGCATTCTTTAGCTGTGGTACCTTCCCTCTCCCATAGAAAGAAATCTCACATTCTCCCTATTATCCAGAGACGTCGAGTGGCCATTTTCTTTGGGCTTCTTGGAGAAAGATGAGCTTGTGTATCTGGGTCCAGAGGGGCTGAGCAACAGAACTAGCTCTCTAGAGGGAGCCTCTTTTTGGATGTGTGAGCTGACCCAGGAGAAAATTTCCAGTCCTTCTCTATTGGGGATACAGACGTTATTGATCAATATATTGGGCCTTGTCCCTGAAGAGGTTGTGTTGTCCAAGTAAGCCCACACATATAAATGGTCCCAGTAAATTAGAGAAAGAGGCAAAGTTAAGATTAGTGAATTCCGCTGTTTTCCTTTTTCTAATACTTACACTTGCTAAAATGTCTTATACGAAGATTCTCACCATCTATCCTTATTTTACAGATGGGAAAATTAAGGCCAAGAGTTAACATCCATAGGGCACCTGGGGGGCTCAGGCAGATAATGTTTGATGGTTGGCTCAGGTCATGATCTCAGGGTCCTGGGATTGAGCCCCATGTCTGGCTCTGTCATCAGTGGGGAGTCTGCTTCTCCCTTTCCCTTTGCCCCTTCCCCAACTCATGCACACACACTCTCTCTCTCTCAAAAATAAATAAGTAAAAAATATATCTTTTAAAAAAGTTAACATCTCTTGGTTATATAATTCAAAGAAGAGGTAGCTTAGGAAGTGGATCTTTCTACTGTATTACACATCTAGAAAGATGCTTAAAGCCTCCTCCCCCCACCCCCCACATCCATTCCTTTCAAGAAGAGAATTCTCCTCCCTGATCACTAGCGTTAAGAGGGTAAAAAAGCGTCCAAGTATTTACTGGTAGAAAAACTTGAAGGAAAAGACTTACCGGTGACCATGTCCTCTCCACTGAGGGAATTGGGTGTAATGACTCACCTACTGAGAACTGTCCATGAAAATAGTAGTTTTTATTTTCAGGATTGAATTTTGTAGCAACTATAGAGATTGAGTAATTCCCACTGAACAGACACAAGGCCAAAACGTCCAGGCTGAGCTGGTAGTAGTTAGTCAGTGGATTATCATCATGTTCTTCTGTCAGGGAGGAAAGACATACCTTACTCATGGAAAAAATATTTGAATAATAAAATTTCAGTCTATTCCTACTTGCTTTATTAGAATTTCTTTTTTCTCTTTTTTTTATAATAAATTTATTTTTTATTCGTGTTCAATTTCCCAACATACAGAATAACACCCAGTGCTCATCCCGTCAAGTGCCCCCCTCAGTGCCCGTCACCCATTCACCCCCACCCCCGCCCTCCTCCCCTTCCACCACCCCTAGTTCGTTTCCCAGAATTAGGAGCCTTTATGTTCTGTATTAGAATTTCTTTACACTTAAGGAGAGGTGAGTGAGAGAGGGAGGAAGGTCATTTGTAGAATCAGCAAACCTGAGAAATGTAAAGGCTGCTAAGGAACTTCAAATTCAACTTAACTCTTTTTACTTTATAACTGAGGAAACTGGGCTCTAAAGAGATTAAAATACCATCCTGAGACTCAGGTGGTTACAGAGCTAGGACTAGAACCCAGATTTCCTGCCGCTAAGCGTCTTGCACTTTCGAGGGTAACGTGTCCAACCTAGAAGTAGAAGCAGAAGTAGAGGCCATCTCAAAAGGAGATGAGCTTGTAGAGGCTTAATGATCAATAGGGTAAATACTGGGTGGGCGTTCGGATTAAAACAACGCACGTCGCGAGCAGCCACCACAGTCAGCGTGTTTTTCCTGGCGGGGAAGTGCTCCTGGCCTCGGTAGCTCTCCTGTGAGTGTGGATCGAGTGCTTTCATACTGACGACATAGTGTCTGTGTTCTCAGCTATTTCTGGTGCATTTCACTATTTGTCTAAAAGCCACGCTTCTGCAGAACGAGACAACGGTCTCCTATAAGCTTGTGTGTGTGCGTGTGCATCGTCATAAGCAAGGTGGATGTAGAGTCGGTGCTCGTTTGAATGTGTTTGAAAACTCAAGATGCACGTTGAAAGAGGGAAGAAGGGCAAGTGATCCGCAAAGATGCGTGGGGTGCATAGAAGGAAGAGGAGAAGGAAAGGCCGAGGGGAAACTTTGTTCAGTTCTGAACCAGTGGAGGAAAACACTAGGTCATCCAGGGTCTCTGAACATTTGATTCTCACCCATATTTTTTATTTCTTCTTGGAATTTATTTTCTAGTTGTTTGACCAGGTCTGAGTAATTTTTAAACATTTCATCAGGCCTTTTACATGCTCCCAAAGCCAGGATAGACAAGGCAAGCTGTCCCGAGGTTAAAGAGGACTCTGAAAAAAAAAATGTTCAAGTTTAACGAGGTACCTGCTTGTGATTTTTCTCGGCCTCCTGTCTGTCTTGTGACTGACATTACCTATCAGTTCTTTCTTTTTTTCTACTCTCTACCAATATTTTATTGTTCTCTTCCTTATTCCCAAAGCGGAGACTTCTAGCAGTGTGGTATAAATGCAAGCTAGTTCACAGTCTTCCCCATGAAATCATAGGAGGTTTTTGGAATCATGGGATCCTTATAAAAATTTTAAAAGAAAAAAAGTAGATAATAATGCCTTGGGATTTACTCTCTTATAGGTGCTGTCTTGCCAAGATAGTAATACTTGGATGTTCTTCCTTACAGGGTATCAACATTCTCAGACCTCTTGTAACTCTGACAATAATCCTGTGAGGTAGGTAGGGGGGCTTCATCTCCCCCTTATCCCAGTGAGGAAGCTAAGGCTCAGGATTGGCACAAAGGACTCAGGGTGGAGCCGCCCTCAACCCCTGGCTCAGTTGGTTAAGTGTCCGACTCTTGATTTTGGCTCCGGTCATGATCCCAGGGTGGTGGGGGTCTCTGTCCCGAGCGCAGGGGGCTCTGTCTCCATCTCCCTCCTCCCTAAGCACAAACAGGAACAGAGACAACCCAGTCCTCCTCTGTCTTTCCGCACTTCTCTTGCTACCGCCAGCTTCCTGACGAGCCCTACCCTGTCTGGTTGTGAACTCAGCTCACATAACACTGTCCATGGGTAAGAGTCTATGGTTTCTTTTGCTTTTCCTTGTGACCTTTTGAAGGAAAATGCTTTACAGGACCCAAAGAAGTAGGGCCCAGCTACGGAGTACTGGGCAGGGGATTGGTGCTTGGGGCACCGCTGTCCCCTCAGGTCCTACAGCTAGGGTAGGTGCAGCAGGGCTTCTGCGGTTCTGCCTAATACAGCTGGCGGGAGGTCATAGGTCAGTCTTGCCCCACACCTTCGAGGGAACGTAGGCACTCACCTTTATTTTCCACGGTGAGAACGATTTGTCTCATCAGCTTTTGCTCTTGATTTTGGTTCAGGATCCCACCAAGTCTGAGGGACAGTAGGACATTGGTGGCCTGGATTCCTTTGCTATATTTTGAATTGATCATTGTGTTTATCAGAGGATTTAGAGCGGTGTAGTTTTCTCTGCTTATCTCTGCGGCAGGAGAGGAGGAAATAAGAAATGCACACTGAGAACACGTTAAGGAACAGGAACGCTAGGAACAGAGGTGGCGTTAATACATTTAGTAACAGATACGGTGCCCACGGAGCGATCCTGCGGCCACGGGCTATGTTGCTGGAACAATCCACAGGTGGGTCTGGATCTCTGCTATGTCACGGTTATTACTCCTTCCCTAACTAGCGTGGAAGCGTCTCCATGTTCTAACAGCTGTTCCAGCCTGACCTTTGTGTACGGGCAGAGTACCAGTCCTCCCGGGAGATTTAGTATCCTTCCCTGACTTGGAGGGTGAGGCCTGGTGGGTGTCCTTAAGACCTCCGTAACTGAAGGCTTAACGGTGACTAGGCTACACGTCTTCTGACTCCCAGTCTGTAGTCCTTTCTACTTGCCAGATTCAGTTCTTTCCCTTCTCCATCTTCTGACTCCATCAGGTTAATATCGACAGAAAGAAGGCAGCAGCTTTAAGTTACGGTGGTGACTGACCCCAGAGCTGAATTGTCTGCTTGCCCAACCGGCCTGGCATCAAGATCGTTATTTAGCAGCATGGACCTTTCAGAAAACCCTCTAATCGTAGCCCACATCTCAAGGGAAAGGATGAGGAGAGTCACATTCTACTGTGGAAGTGAAAAGAGGGTCCAGAGACCCCAAGAACTGGAGGCAAATAAGGAGAGTTCATTACCAGTTAAAACATTCTTAAATATACTTTGTTCAGGAGCACCTGGTTGGTTCAGTTGGTTAAATGGTTGACTCTTGATTTCAGCTCAGGTTATGACTTCAGGGTTGTGGGATCAAACCCAACGTTGGGCTCTACGGTCAGTGTGGAGTCTGCCCCTTCCCCTGCTCATGGTCACACTCTCACTCTCACTCTCTCTCTCTCTCTCTCTAAAATAAATAAATAAATAAAAGTTTAAAAATGTACTTTGTTCACACTTCCGAGAAAAATCCTACCCATCTCCAGATTATCTCTTGGGTTAGTGGGATACTGAGAAGAGCATAAGCCCTATGTCAGCTGGACCTTGGTGGAATTCTTCATACTTAGGACTCTGAGTGATTTATGTCATTTTCCTGACCTTCCCTTAGTTTAAAATTGTGTGTATTAACATCTATTATATAATATATATGTATATAGTATATATGTATATATGTATATGTGTATACATATATACTATACAAAATAAAATTATATGTATATTAGACAAGAAGTCACTTAATATACTGTAAAATAAACACATATTATCAGTTTTAGCTCAACTGGAGTCTCTATCACTCTACTTAGGGAATCAAGGAAGTGTGTGTTCTCTCCACACAGCATGGGGTTCAGAATCATGACTCTGAGATCAGGAGTCACATGCTCTACCAGCCAGGCACCAGTCTACCTTTCTTCTCTTTAAAAGAGAATCAGGGAGATCTGAACCAGTGGTGGTAGAAAGTCCTGGTTTGGTACCAGAACAATCGGACAATTGTTGGGTCATGTCAGAGATTTTGTGGAAGCATCCAGTTCAGCAGATTTTCTGGCACTGAAATAGACTTTTTGGTTCCTGGGCTGCAACTCGTCAGTTTCCTTGACCACTAAAGACAAAAGTTAATTATTTTGTACAATGAATTCAAGTTCGAAAACTCCACAGAGACCCCCTGTTCTTAAGATACAACAGAGGAAATGACAGACCAGGAAGGAAAATTAGAGTCAGAAGAGTTTGTGCTTTAGCTTGTGTGAACACAGGTCTTTCTGCTGGGCCGTTCGCCTCTTCTTGTAGGCTACAGAGCACCAGGAAGATGGCCACAGATGGCAGCATGTAGTCATCCTTGGACTGGGTTTAAGCTCAGTTCCAGGGCGAAGACATACAAAAGAGGAATCATGCACCTGAGAGCTATACCAGACTTCATGACATCACCTGCTTCAACACCTTTCCCCAATTATGCTCAATGTATGGATGAAGCCAAAAAAATTCATAAACATTGAATCATTCAGCTAGTAAGGAGTCATACTACACCTGAACCAGTTTTTCTTTCTCTTAATTTTTAATAGAATCACAGAATCTTGGGATCCTATGCCCAGAGGAGAGATGATGGGCTTGTACCCATGTCCTGTGGGGAAAACTTGGAAGGAAGGAGATGTATAGCTTGGAACATCTAAACTCAATGATGACAGGAAAGAAGGCTTCATTATTTGGAAGGAAAGATTGCATCCCAAATTCAAAAAATAACTTTCTATGATTTTGAAGAACTTCTGGGATCATGAATATTCTATCATTGAAAATGAAGAAGAATAGACAGTTGCTTGGTAGGGTTGCTACGGTGGAGAAAATCTGAATATAGAAAGAACCATTAGGCAAGTTAGCATTGAATCTATGACCCCTCTTCACATATTTTTGGGGCTCTCCTCACCATGCCCTACCACATTTTACATGACTCATGGAGTCCAACCACATATATAACTGGAATAGGATCTTTTCTCAGGCCCCTCTACACAAATCCCCTGCCAGTAGACTTTAGAAGACTATCACACTAGGAGCGATTTTAGCTCAAAGCATACTTACCACAGATCTCGCATTGTTGCCTTGGAATAAGAGAAAACAATAGGAGCCCCACTAGGGGCAGCTGGTGGGATGGTATCATCTCTCCAAGAGTGTTCTGGAGTGGTGAGGGAATTTGAGTGTTCTGACTATTTATTGGGTGATGACGGAAGGTAATGAGAGCTCCTCCTTTAGCTTGCTTCACCTTATTTCACTTAAACAAATATTGAGCAATGTCAGGGGGTGTGGTCAAATGTATTTATCCAAGAATTGTGATAAACCAAGAAGAAGACTTGAAAGATATGGTCAAGTAGGATGAGGAAATAATTTTCTTTGTTTCGTATCCCAAACTTTAGGATTCACATTCATTACTTGTCTTCAGCACAATGAGAATAAATTATATTTCCCTCTTTTCTATTCCACTTTGGCTGTATTTTTATTTATGCCTCTTGAAACATTAAATTTGATGGGGCAAAGGCTTAAAACATATAAACATGGAAGTAGAAGTTGTGAGACTGAAATTGAACCAGGCAAGATGAAGGAGACTGGCACATGAGGGTCTTGGGCATAGTGGTTTTTTGATGCTCTACATGATTTTTTTTTCTAAGATAGGTGCCCTGAGAGTTTCATTACCCAGGAGGAAAATCACAGACATGTACACTGGATGCAGGTTTTTGCTGCACCAGGAAAGATGTCACAAGCTCTATGTGAGAAGTGTTGTAGAGAATACTAACAGTCTGGCCTTGAGATGTTCACTATGGGTTGGCAAGATGGTAGAGTAGGAGGTCCCCTGCTCATATCCCCTCCCACCAGCACCAATCATCTTAGCAGCCATCCATTGACAACAGTTTCTATGTAGGGGCTTTGTGTTCCAGGTAGGAGGTTGTAAAACCTCAGCCGAGAGCTGTATGGAAAAGGCACACCAAAGAAAAAGACTTGTATTCACAAAAGCTAAAGCACAGAATTTGCCAACTCTACGTTTTCTTCCTTGCCTTTTTCCCTGTTGCATCCTGAAGAGCCAGGCTTCCTGACCATGGTCCTGGATACAGACCAGAAAACAGCTTCATCTCCTTGTGGACTTGGCTATATTCCTGTTTGGCACTGGTCCTAAGAATAGCACCATCAGCCAAGGGACCCAGAAGGAATCATGCACACCTGAGCCTTGGATGATAGGCCTGCTGATCTTGGTTAGAGCTATGGACTCTGAAGCAGACGTGGCCTGGCTCCAACGTCAGCCGTGGTCTGGAAGCAGTCTTGCCCATCCAGGGACCTAGCGGGAGACAGACACACCCATCGGTGTCTAGGAGGCGGGCTGGCTGAGCTTGGTCCAACTATGGATCCTGAAGTGACCCTGTGACTTGCCTCCGTCCCCACTCAGAGATGGTTCAGGGACAGTCCTGCTCATACAAAGACCTGTCCAGTGATCCAGCAGGAGCCAGGACCATCATGCACCTGATAATAGGCTTGCGGTTTACAGACCCAGCTGAGGATCCAGCAGCAGCCAGGTGACCCAGTTCCAACCTTGAGTGACTGTGATCCCAGAGGCAATCCCAGCAGCCCAGGAGTCTGACAGGAGAAGGTCTTCACCTGCTGAAAACCGGCTGTAAGGATGGAGAGGTGTTTGCTCCTCCAAACACATAGACACAAGTGTTAAGTCCAGACAGAGCACAAAGCAGACAAACATGACGCCACTAAAGAAAACTAATAAATACACTTAACAGACATATAGGAAAAAACAAGGCAAAGAAACTCCTTGACATTGGTCTTGGCAATTTTTTTTTTTTTTTGATTTGACATGAAAGCACAAACAACAAACCAAAAATTAGCAAGTGGGACTACTTCAAACTGGAAAGCTTTTGCAGAACAAAGAAACAATAAACAGAATAAAGAGGAGACCTATAGAACAGAAAAAAATATTAGGTCCCATGTATCTAATAAGGTTTTCATATCAAAAATATATAAGGAACTTCTACAACTCGATAGCAATCCCCTCCATAATCCCATTGGAAAATGGGCAAAGGACCTGAATAGACATTTTTCCATAGAAGACACACCAAGGCCAATGGGTACATGGAAAGGTGCTCAACACCACTAATCATCAGGCAAATGCGTATCAAAACCGCAGTGAGATATCACCTCCCACCTGTTGGAATGGCTGGTATTAAAGCGATAACAAGTGTTGGCTTGGGTGTGGAGAAACCCTTGTGCAATGTTGTTGGTGGGAATGTAAATTGATATAGTTATTATGGAAAACAGTATGGAGGTTCCTCAAAAATTAAAACTGGAACTACCATATGATCCAGGAATCCTACACATATATCCACAGGGATAGTTACGCTCTTACGTTCTTTGCAGCATTATTCACGAGAGCCAAGATATGGAATCAATCTAAGTGTCCGATGAGGAACAGATAAAGAAAATGTGGTATGTATATTCAGTGCAATATTAGTCGCCCATGAGAAAGAAAGAAATCCTGTTATTTGCAACAACATGGATGGAACCCGAGGATATTATGCTAAATGAAATAAATCAGACAAAGAAAGAGCGTATTATATCACTTATATATGGCATCTTGAAAAAGTCAAACTCATAGAAGGAGATGGTAGGATGGTGGAGGAATTGGGGCCACGGGCTGGGGGATCTGGGGAGATGTTGGTCAAAGGGTATGAGCTCTCAGCTGTAGGGTGAACAAATTCTGGGGATCTAATGTACAGCATCATAGTCATGTTTTATTTATGTCTCCTGAGAGATTAGGCTTGATGGGGCAGAGGCTTAAAATACATAAAAATGGAAGTAGGAGTTGTAAGCCTGAAATTGGAGCACTCCACTAAAACTGATCTCAGGATCACAAGTCGTGTCCACACTGCTGCTTTCAATGAAGATTTAAAGTTCTCATTTATCTCATCTGAGACTGATTACTCTTTTCTCCGTACTTACTTTTCTTGGCTAGAACTCTATCCTTTATGGAGTGTTTTCTCTTTCTACTGATCCTTTTCTGATCCTTATGATCAGTCCTGACTGCCTGTTTTTGCTGTTCTCTTGCTGGTTCCTCCTAAGGCACTTACATTTTCTAAAAGTTGTAATATTCTAAGGTTCAATGTCTAAAACCCTTCTTTCTCCTTCAGTAATCTCATCAAATCTCAAAGCTTTAAATGAAACCTACATGCTAATGCTCTTAAAATTAAATCGCCATACAGGGCATATCTTTAATTTTCGACCTGATCTTGCCCTTGCTCATGTGATTTACTTGGGTCAATAGGAAGTTAGCAAATACGATGTAAGAGGAAGTTTGAAAATTGCTTTTGCATCAAATTCTGTGGTTTGGATCCTGAGACCCTCGTGCATGTGTCTGCGCAGGAGCTGGCCTGCTGGAAATTCCACACAGAGAACTCCCGCATTCCAGTTGTCAGCCTGCCACTGCCTGAGGCTGTGTGAGGAGATTTTAGATTGTCTAGCATTGGTTGAACCACCAGATGAATAAAATAACACGAATAACCCTGGCCAAGATTAATAGAGTACCTAGCTAGACCTGGCCCAAATTGTTGACCCATCGATTTGTGAGAAAAAAAAAAAGAAAGAAAAAAAAAACAAAAAGAAAAGCCTGTGTTAAGCCACCAGGTTTCAGAGTGGGGAGTTTTGCAGCAGTAGATAACTGACATGCGATATTTAGAATTTTTTTTTTCCAGTTATATAGTTTAAGCAATACTTTAGTAAGCTAATCCCCTATTTCATTCCTAGGTACTCCATGATTCATTAATTGATGTCAGAGATCTCCGCAGGTTAAAGTATTCCTATTGTTATTCTGGTTGCGTTGCCTAATAGGGCAATTGCTCCAACCTTGTCTTGGATGATGAAGTGCTGTCATCTAATCTGGCTAATTTAGGATGACATTATACCAGTTGGGATCTTTGGCCAGCTCTCTCACTATTATTCCCATTTCCTCTTGTTAATTCATTCCTTAATGCCATCATGAAGAGAATATTCTCTGGACTCTCCCCTGGGGAGGAAAGAGTCAAGGTGGATGGGTTGCCCCTTCATAAAGTCCTCTTCAGTATTGCCAGGTCCTTAAGCCTCTGATGGTGTATTTTGAGCATCACATTCTTACTCATGTAGGTCACGACTGAGTCCAGCTTCTATACTATCAACCAAGAAAAATGGTGGAGCCACTTGCTGTTGCTCAAGGTCACACATTTCATAGTCTCTGGTGGTTGCATCTATATTGATAAGTTTGGCATCATCCAACATTATACTGTGTCTTCTCTGGTCTAACACACCAAGAATCCCAATCCAGACATGCTTCTTAGGTTTCTGCAAATGTTAATTAGGGAGATTTCGTAATTAGTTTTGTGTTCTTTTTTTTTTTTTTAATTTTTTAAATATTTATTTATTTATTTATTTATTTATTTATTTTAGTTTTGTGTTTAAACTATCTTCTCTTGGGTCTAAGTTTGCCGCTGTCTTCTTGGGTAACAGTGATGTTCCCGAGACAACGCGTGATCATAGGCACAGGCTTTAAGGAGAACAGGCCTGTCCTTGCAAGAAAACTGCATCAAATGAGATCATCATAGGGTCTCCAAGCAAAGGAAAGCCAATCTTTTCAGTCAGGATAGGAAAAGCAAAAGGAAGTTTCAAAGTGATTGGGTGATTCAAGAATCCCAGATTCTTCAAAGTATTTTCAAAGCACTCACCTTAGGTCTCAGAGTCCTTCCTAGTCAATGACCAAATCTTTGCTGTGGAGGCTTTGGTGGGCTACACACTAAACTTCCATTCTGTCTTCAAAAAAAATAAAAAATAAAAAAAATAAACTTCCATTCTGTAAAGCTGCACAGTCAGATTGTAGCTTCAATTCTCCAAGTCCCCTGGCCTGTGGGTGTAAGAAATAATTGCATCTGGTCAGGCTTGAGTAGAAGCTGTCTGTCTTTCTGACTGTAAGTTGAACAGATTAAGATCTTGAATTTGCAATTTTATTCCTGTAAGCTGACCTGTGATGTCAGAAGCAGCATCTCACCACATGGTCCCCTTAATTATTCCTGCAATCACAGCCAACCACAGAAGCCGACTGATCTCCAAAAATCTTGCCCTCAACTGGCCCAACATGCTAAGAAATAATAGATGACAGAGAAGCCAGTGCAATGCTACCATATGCTATTAATATGTTAATGATGTGATTAATATATATTCATATGTTACACTTGTAACACCACATGTTTTTTTTTAAGATTTTATTATTTATTCATGAGAGACAGAGAGAGAGAGAGACGGAGACAGAGACAGAGACACAGGCAGAGGGAGAAGCAGGCTCCATGCAGGGAGCCCGATGCGGGACTTGATCCTGAGACTTCAGGATCACACCCCGGGCTGAAGGCGGCTCTAAACCACTGAGCCACCCAGGTGTCCGTGTTATTTTTTTTTAACCACATGTAATTAATGAGTCATTTTCTACTGACAGTGACACGATACTACATTCCTACCAGCGTAAATAAGCATTCAATTCCAACATCCTAACGTAAGGCTCTATTTTGTAAGACCACTCCTGCTTTGAACTGCGTTGGTCAGGGTCCAGTTAGGAAAGTGGAAAACAAGCCAGGCAGTTCAATCGAGTGATTTAATAATATGAGGGTTCAGTTTCTGAGGTTTGTGGGAACTGAGAGAAGAAATAGAAGATAGGAATTTACTCCTATCAGAGTTTAGCAATTGCAGAGGGACACCATCCCAGCCCTGGAGAGGCCGATGGAGGTGACGGAAAATAGGGCTGTGTGGCAGGATGTAGGCCCACTGGAGGTGTCTCAGAAGAGATTCAGGGGAAGAAACAGCCTAGACCCTCCTCTTTCTCTTTTCCTGTCCTCCAGTCTCCTGGCAATGCCTCCGCCATGTCCCCTCTGCTCTTCCAGCGGCAGTGAGGTTGCACGCACGTTGACAATCAAAGTCATGAAGCACAACAGGCTTCACCCAGGATCGGGTTTACTTAGCCATACAGAAGACTCCATGGCACGAAACTCCTCAGCACGCACAGAATCAACACAGAGGAGATGTTGTGACTCCCAGGCACAGCTTCTCTAGTCATCCCACACTTGAGATGGGCATGGCCAAGAGGGTTGGGGCTGGGCGCATAGGGACAACCTTAGCTTAAGGAAACCACCAGTGCTGGGGTCACTTCACCTTTTATACCTACCTGGTTACGCAGCCCCCCTCAAGTACACGTGACTAGCTTCCATCCCCTGGGACGGCAGCGACAAAACAATACAGAGTCATCTAAGTTGTCGTTCATTTCACATCTGCCCTAGTTAAGTTCATAACCATTCCCTGAGTTGATGTTAGAAGAGTTAACCGAGGGTCAAATCCCCGGGCATTCCTGGAAGGTAGATGACAGGCCATGGAATCAGCTATAAAACCCTACTATCCAGGGGCACCTGAGTGGCTCAGTGGTTGAGCGTCTGCCTTTGGCTCAGGGCGTGACCCTGGGGTCCCGGGATCGAGTCCCACGTCGGGATCCCCACGGGGAGCCTGCTTCTCCCTCCGCCTGTGTCTCTGCTTCTCTCTCTATGTGTCTCTCATAAATAAATAAATAAATAAATAAATAAATAAATAAATAAATAAAATCTTAAAAAAAAACCAAAACAAAAAACCCCACCACCCAACCTCCCTTCAATTACTCATAAAAGAAGCCAGTTAGCAGAGGAGTCTGGGGCAGCAGCTTCAGAGCCAAGCAGAGGAAGCGCAGGGAAGAGTCAAACGGCTGGAAGACTCTTCCAAACTCCTCTGGCTCTTTGCCTGCACCGTTGTGCTGAGCTCAGCCTTCAGCTGGGTCCATGGAGCGCTTCCAGTTTTCACCTTCACTTTTGAAGAAACAGCTTTTGTGAGATACAATTCACATCCCATATAGTCAGCCACATAAGGCGGTTTCCGTGGTCTTTGTTTCAGTGGCTTCTGCGTGTCCGCAGGTCAGAGCATTCGCAGACACGTGCAACCATCATCAGTTTCGGCACATTTTCATCACTCCAGAAAGTTCTTTTGCCTGTTTTTAAACTGGGCCATTTCTCTTTTATTATTGAGTTGTAAGAGTTCTTTTATATTCTGGGGACAAATCCCTTACTTAGCAGATATGTGATTTGCGAATATCTCCTCTATTCTGTGGGTTGTCTTTTCTCTCTGAACTCTTAAGAGCACCGACAGCAGGTCTAATTTGAGACGCATTTTTCCTTCTGTGAAAGTAGCATCAAACTCCACCTCCTGCTTGTGTCCCCAGCTTTTTTGACTGCTCCTTTGCACTAACTACCAATATTGGTTTTTTAGTAAAACTTTGAATGTTCTATGTCTTCAGGACTCTGTATTAAATCATTGTTAAAATCAATCAATCAATCAATCAATTGTTGTTTTCATGCCACACACTCCAGGCACTTTCACATCCAGTCTGGAGCCTACAACTATACTAACATTTCCCATGTTTTCATTTCTATCTTGGATTCCCTTCTAAGTCCCAAATTATGGCAAAAGGCTTTCTCTATGTTTCTACTTGGAAGTCTCATTGGAATCTCAAAACTAGCATATCCGGAATTCAAAATTTTTTCTTCTATTCCTAACGTGCTTTTTCGTTGGTGATTCTTTGCTATTTAATAGCTGTGTGACCTTAAGTTAGTCGCTTAACTTCTCCAAATCTCAGTTTATCAGTAAAATGTAGATGTTAATAATCGTTATCCGGAGTCATGAGAGTTTGAGGAGCCACCATGAGATTGCTTAGAACAGTACGTAGTCCATAGTAGGTAGGACGTAATTGTTAACTCTTATTACCTCACTAACAATCATCAATCCAGTTATATCCTCCTGGAGTCCGCTGGTCAAGTGTGGCACCTCCGTCTCCCTCCATCATTGATCTAATCAATGACCGGGGTCAAGCCTTCTACCTTCTGGAATCAGTCTGTCCCCTCCCCAGCCCCCACTGCTACTACTGGTCTAGGTTCCCAAGAGCTCTGCACCCCCACCCCCACCATAACTTCCAAATTTTTTTCTTAGCTGCTTGGACGTCCTCCAAGCCATTCTCCATGCAACTCCTACAGCAGCATTTCTCAAACTTGATGAATACCTAATCAGTATTCAAAGGAAAGGAATTCTCAAGAAACGGAGTTTGACTACCCTAAGACGGGCCTAGGACTTTTAATCAATGAAAATGTATTTGTATTTTCCTTGCAGAAGAGATATTTTGCTGTGATCCTGGTAATGTTTTTTATTTTTTAAAGATTTTATTTATTTATTTATTTATTTATTTATTTATTTATTTATATTCATGAGAGACCCAGAGAGAGAGAGAGAGAGGCAGGGACCCAGGCCGAGGGAGAAGCAGGCTCCCTACGGGGGACCCGATGCAGAACTTAATCCCAGGGCCCGGGGATGAGCCCTGAGCCGCAGGCAGACAGATGCCCAACCACTGAGCCACCCAGCTGTCCCACTCATAATGTTTTTAGAAAATTATTGAAATCTTCATAGAATCGAAGGCGTGTCTGTGACCCTTTGGGCTCTGAGTACTCAGTTTCATGCCTACAGTGAGCTTCGGAAAGATGCTTCTGATTATTTGCTTCCTGGTCAAAACCCGTGAAGACTTCCTCAGTGTGCGCTCTGAGGAGCCTGCGCCTCCTGGCCCGGCCTGTGTGTGCCCCGCTGCCTCCTTATCTTGTGATCATTGCTGTTCCTCCACTGTGCCGGGTTCCTTCCCTCCTCGAGGCCCAGGGTTTTCCTCTCGAAGGCTTGCCTTTGGCTGGTGCTGCTTCATGTCCCTCGGCTTAAGTCCCATGGCCTCAGGGACGCTCGATCTGTCCCCTCTTAGCGCCCCTTTGGGCTCCCATACTTTCTTCTGAAACACCTGTGAGAATTGCAATCAATGACTTGCGGAATTCCTTACGTGTGCCTGTTCGATGTGCTTGTCCCTGCCAGCCTGTGAGTTTCTCAAAGGTAAAGATAAGCCTTTCTTGTTCACTGTTGTATTTCCTGCTGTATCCCGAGGTCGTCAAATATTTGCTGAAAGGAGCCACCCAAGATCCTTAAGGCAAATGATAAATTAGTAACACGTGTTAATAGATAATCTCCGAATAAATATTAGACGTTTACACAGGAGAAAACTGGAAAATAAAAGTAAACGGTTGGTGTGGCTTCCATCAGGATTGAGAGTGAATTTGGGATTTAAGCATCTGGGATTGGAGTCAAGGTCACGCAGAGGTGAACTGTGCTAGAGTTGTCTGTTTAGCCTTTCTTGCTCTATCCAGGCAGACCCCCTGGAGATGATCTCGACTTCTTTTGTTCCACCGCTCTCTGAGCTGACAAGCAACAGTTATACAAGTCTGGCTATTTGCTTGACTTAGTGAAGGTGAACCTTGAGGGGTGAGCCAAGAACCACGATGGCTCGTAAGACCCAGTTCCTTCAAGGCTTAGCTGCAGAACAAGACAAGGTCCTGAGAGCTCCCAGGGGGATCAGAGGATGTGCAGCACGAGCCCCTCTGAGCTGAGCCCCAAGGGCTGCGGGTCTGATTCTCCCTCGTGTGTTTGGGACTGGAGCAAGAGGACAGGTGGAGGCATATCGGCCATATCTGCAGAAGTTATAAATCAACTGAAGAAGCTTAATTAGGATAGGCCCTGCCCTCCTCTTTTGATAAGCCGGCTTTCATTCGAGATAGAAGGATGGATTTGATTAGCACCCTCAGCCCTCAGAGCTCCAGCGAGGGTATGGGCCGCCAGCCAACACTCCTCCATGCTCCTTCCTGAGGCCCGTGGCCCTGTTTCTCCTCTTTTTCCAGCCCCACTCTGACCTGCATCATCAGGGACCCCCCACTCATGGAGTGCATGCATGTGGGTGCTACGGATGACATGTCCAAGCTCTATCTGTATTCCCAGTACCCAACCGGGCCACCACGCACGGGGCCCAGTGGTAAATACACGTGGGAGTGTAGACTCCGGAAGGGCTTGGATGGGAGCTCGGTGCCATTTGGGCAGATAATTCTGGGGGCTTGGGTTCTTGGGGGCTTGTCCCCTTGGTCCCACACATCTTATGCCCCCAGTGAGAGGCAACAATGGAGAAACCTGGAATGAGGCTGTTCCCTGAAGAGAAGTCTCTCTTGGCAGATCTGGGAGGACTCAAAATGCCATGGTGGCGAACAAATTTATCTCGTCTCTTTTCTCCTGTTGTACTATGACGTCTAGAAGGAGCTAAAGCTGACAGGGAAGGGTGAAACGCTACGTCAGGTGAAGGTTTTCTCCCCACTCGTTTGGAAAGGCTTTGTTGGGCCTGCTGATCCTGGAACCTGGCCCAATGCCACGCTAGGTGGAGTGCTCTCTCCGTTTTCTTTTAGGTCATTCCTGAGCCTCAAAAGACCAAGCTACCAGCACAAAGAACATAAATGTTTTCAGATGCTTATATTATACAGACGCTGGAAATAGCAGGAGATTATACGAAGAGAAGCAGGATTTGGATTCATTTTTGTATTCCTCAGTGATTTGTCAAGGACATTGAAATGTCAAGGATGACATTTAATGGGTGGCTCCTATGCACATCGGATTTCTTATTTAGAATCATGACTTACACTTGAGATCAAAGGGCACAGAGGATTCATAATATTGGTAATTTTAAAGGAAAGGCTCTAAGGTAAAACAGTTGAGGTGAAGCTAACTGAAGGAAAACTAGACGCTTGCTTCACTCCCTCCTCATCAGCGTCCCGAGGACCTGTTTTAAGGTTTTCCAAAGTGTGGGTTTCTATGAATCCACTGGCGGCACTTGTTAAGTTGGGATAGATTTTGGGAATTTACCTTTCTGGCAAAAACCTGCAGTAACTCATATGTGTTCTGAAGCTTCCAGCTATGACTGATCTCATGAGACTGCAGGGGGGTTAGGACATCTGTATTTGTAAATAGCATTTCAGATAATTCAAAAAAAATTTTGCTTAAATTCAATTAATTAACATGCAGCGTATTATTGGTTTCGGAGGTAGAGGCCAGTGACCATCAGTCTTATGTAACAGCCAGTGATCATTATGTCAGTGCCCTCCTTAATGTCCTCACCCAGGACCCCCTCCCCCCAGCTCGTTTCCTATGATTAAGAGTTTCTCATGGTTTGCCTCCCTCTCTGATTTCATCTTGTTTTATTTTTTTCCCTCTCTTCCCCTATGATCCTCTGTTTTGTTTCTTAAATTCCATATATGAGTGAGATCATAGGATAATCGTCTTTCTCTGGTTGACTTATTTCACTCAAACAATATCCTCTAGTTCCATCCACATCGTCGTAAATGGCAAGATTTCATTTTTTTGATGGCTGAGCAATATTCCACTGTGTGTGTGCATATACAATAGAATCACACACGATACAATATGTGACATATATACCCCATCTTCTTTATACACTCATCTGTCAGTGAACATCTGAGTGCAGTGGGGGAAAGATAACTTTTTTTAAAACAGCATTTCAGATAAGTTTGATAAAATTTGGGAGCCGTTAAAGGAGGTGCTCCCTAAGGTGATATTAACTGAGTTGGTGGTCCCCCAAGTGAAGTTCTGGGACCAGGAGCATCAGCGTCACCTGTTAATTTTTGGAAATGCAAATTCTCAGGCCCCATAAGAATCTGAAGAAGAGTCTTCTGGAGCACAGTTAAGCAATCTGTAGTTCAGCAAGCCCTGTGGGTGATTCTGAAAGGTCTGGTGCGTCTAAAGTTTGCAAAACACCCTAAATGCCATTCCCCAATAATTCTATAAACACCTATTGACACTCCGTAAACATTTTGTCCTCCCAGGAATTTCAGAGGGCCTGGAGAAGTCATAGTTCCCGAAGATTTGGTGATCGTACTTTATTTGCACCCCTGATTTCAGTACTGGAGAGGGAATGCAAGGTTTAGGTAGAAAGTAGTTTTTCCTTGAATATAAAAATAGTGGCTTCTCCTTCTCCTTCTCCTTCTCCTTCTCCTTCTCTTCTCCTTCTCCTTCTCCTTCTCTTCTCCTCCTCTTCCTCCTCCTCTTCTTCTTCTTCTTCTTCTTCTTCTTCTTCTTCTTCTTCTTCTTCTTCTTCTACTCTTCTTCTTCTTTTCTTCTTCTTCTTCTTCTTCTTTCTTCCTCTTCTTCTTCATCATCTTCTTTTCCATACTCAGCATCGAGCCCAGTTTGGAGCCTGAACTCACAACCCTGAGATCAAGATCCAGGCTGAGATCAGGAGTTGGACACCCAACCGACTGAGCCACCTGGGGCACCCTAAAATAGTGGCTTTTATAAATAATTTTTATTTTTGTCCTTTGTGCTTTCCATATTCTCCAAATATTAAGCAGTGTGGGTCCATGAGAACACAATACATGTATTCTTGAAAAATAAAATCAACCAGCACAGTGATTTTTATGTGCTCTTGGCTGATATTGGCTCTAAGATGACCTGTAGCATGAGGCCAGGTGCCTCTCGTATCCTGTGTGTTGGTCACTGCTTGGAGGCTGACATCATGAAGGAACTTGTGAGGCTACAATTATTTCTACTTCTGTGCATGATTTTAGCTGTTTCTGAGCAGGGTCCAGGTGTGGCCCTCATGCTTTGTCGTTTGGAGATGTCGTTTCTCAGAGGTTGCTGGGCCTTTTATGGTTTGCTATTTCTGAGTAGAAGTGAGTTGCCATCTTATTTTTCTGACTTCTGTCATGATATTGCTTTCTCCCTCTTGCCTTCCTCCTCCCTCCACAGCAAGTGATTATCTAGTTTATCCTTATGCTTGGGAAAGAGCTAGTTTTTATCCCTCCGCCTAGGTGTAGGTACTTCCCATTGTGGCACTCACCCCATCCCCATCCACCCTGTGAGGGGAAAATCAGGATTGCTCTGACATGTGCCACCCTTGTCTCCTGATCTCCTCCTAACCCAGGCACCCTCTCCAGTTGTCTTTACCCCGCCCTAAGTGACCATGTGTTAGCTCTCCATCAGGTTCTGAAAAACAAAGCCCTTCACTTTCTCTCTTCTCACTTCTTATTTTTCCCAAGTCATAAAGTTATCTTTAAACATCTGTTGTTTTATTTGCCTTGGCCATGTGTCCTACTGGTGGCTTATTTTGCATCAATTTATTCTCACCCAAGCTCTTTATATTTTTCCTCACCCAAAAAGTCACTGGATATAATATAGAAAGTAAACAGCGCTTTGTTATTTCTAGGTTTTCCTCATGAGAATCTAGTGATGGGTAGCTCTATCTGCAGGGCCAATCTTTGCATGACTTGACTGTCTAAACACTTCTTTAGGATCTCATCCTGGTAATAGCATCCATGGGACGCCACTATGTGGACAATGAATGGGGTTGACAGACGCACTGGACACATACGGGCTTTAATCTAAGACTTCTTCATTTTGCTTTGAGGGAGGACACAGGGCAGGAGACATGGCCGGTACGTCCTTCATGCCCTTGGCAGATCCAACAGCTGCTCAAATACGTGGTTTCCTTTGTCCCTTCACCCACGAAAGGTGTGTTTGGCTGCTGTGGAGGAGGGCCAGAGGCTGCTGAGAAGCTGCAGCTTCTGTGTTCTGCTGATTATTTCCATTGGCCTGGTCATGCAGACCCAAGGGCGTGCACCAGCTCGAGGCTCCCCAACCCGGGGGGCATCCCACACATGGAGCAAAGCAGAGACCACGCCCCACATTTAGCTTTACTCGGCAGTTGTAAGGGAATGCTGTATCCCTAGGTGGGCCTACAGGAACCTGGCCTGATGTTAATTTTTCACTCACAACTGTAGGACTTCATATGAATGATCTCATCGCATCTCTCAAGGACATTCTGGTGTGTGTGCATGTGGGTGTGTGTTTGTTTATTTATTTATAAGACGTTATGTTCAAATTTCTGAGTGTCCTGTAGGACAAAAATTTCTATCTGAATCTTTCCTTGTTGGGTTTTTGATCAGTGTTGGTAGGATATGCTTCCTTTAACTACTAAGCTGTGGTGGAACCAGATCTGCTTGGTCAAGATCACTTTTCACATTCTGCTGAAGTATCTCTGGGAATTGGCTGTTCTATAAGCAACGTAACTGAGAAGGGTTATGAGTTTTATTACCTTGCCACTGATTGAGGGATTCAGAAAGGACTAAGAACTTGACCATTTGAAATCATTAACTAACCCCCAGATCCTAACTTGCAGTGACCCAGTACAAGATAGGTGCAGTCAAGGTCAAAGATGGAGAACCTCTTCATTTTTATAACCCTTGAGTTTGGTACTTTTAGAACAGAAAGACCAATGAGACCCATCAATTGCCTTGAAGAAGGCATGGCCTTTTTGGGGGGAATGTGTTGATATATTTATTATTGGGGCTCTTCAAGTACTCATAAGTCTACTTTTGTCCTTATATCTCCTAAAATCTAGAAACATTGTAAAGAAGACACGGTCCCCAGTTTTCAGATTAACTGAGGCTGAAAGGGCTAACGGTTGACCCGAGGTTATGCAGCCGTCCAACAGAGGAGAGTTAGATATTGACCAGTTGGGATTCACACTCTTCCTCTGGAGAAGGAGGCGATGAGAGACGGGGACGATACAGTGGGGCGGAGATGGAGAGCACCAGGGGAGTTCAGAGGAGGGGAGGAGCAGGGCACGGGTGGTCAGAGGGAGATTTGCCTGGCCTTGTTTATGAGTTTTACATCGATGTCCCTGAATGAGTTTGATCTATAATCACCCTTTCTAATATACTCCTAGTCATGTTTTGGAGAAGTTTGGGTAAAATTGGAGTTTTTTGATCTGTGGATGTTCTGTAGAACTTGGTGGCAAAACCTCTTGTATCTTTCTTTTTTTTATGTGTGGTTAGGTAACTAGAGTGAAGCCAAGGCCAGGGGGCTGTGGAGGTAGGACCAGGAAACCGGAAAGCCAGAGAACCAACCCGGGTGTTCTGAGAGCAACTTTGGGACTACTCAACACTGACCTTTGGTGGAAGGTAAAAAACAAACAAACAAACAAACAAACAAACAAAAAAAACGTGGACTCTGCATTTAACAGGCAGTGGTTTTACAACAGGAGCTCGAAAGAAACGGAGGCATGGGTAAAGTAAATGCAGAGTAAGTCAGCTATCCGCTTGTAGGTGTGCTTGGGTTGTATATAAAAAATTCTAATTTCCTTCAATATACTACTTCACATCCAGGAATCTCACTAATGCAACTTCTGTGTGGTGGTTTGCATGTTTGTAATTTCTTCGACCTTTATCTTCATTTCCTGAATTTCAAAGCATGACTTTATTATGGGTATAAGGAGAGAGGGGGTGAAAATTACAAAGCCTAAAGGATTAATAGCCTGACTTTACAAAGCTGATACCACTAAACAGGAGATGCAGACAGAGGGACAATAAACCAACAAGTGAAACAACCAATCAGAGCTATTTTCTTTTGAAAGTCATTTTCTCAGGGCACGAAAACCACTTTTAAAGTTTTCAGGGCCTCACACCCCTTTGAAGTTATCCTTCCAAAAGGGTATTTATGGAACAACTGGGTTAATAAATAGGAAAGTCTCTAGTTTCCATAATATACAAAACCCAGTGTTGATATTCTTAGGAGTATTTTGGTTTGATATCATGTCCACTCGGATTTTTTTGAATGAGTTTTATGATACAAAGGATCTCTCTTGGTGGCTCCATTTCTTTCACAGGTTTATTTTTATTTATTATGAAGATTTTCCATTTATAGGGCAGAGCCTATGATTTCTTTAGTTAGTATTGAAAACTAAAAGCAAGCCTGTAGCATTTAGTTTAACTAGTGGTCATGGAATAGGAAAGACTAATTTATTTAAAAATTTTTATGTGTACAATATAGTGGTTATAGTATATTCAGAAAGCTGTGGGGCACCTGGCTGGCTCAGTCCATAGAGCATGCAATGCTTGATCTCAGGATTGTGGATTTGAGTCCTAGGTTGGGGTTAAGATCCCTTTAAAAAATAAAAAAGTGCAGCCATCTCCATTATGTAATTCCAGGGTATTTTACTCACCCCCCAAAAGGCACACTTCATAGTCTTCCCTTCTTCTCACCCTGTGGCAGCCATTAATCTAATTTCTTCTTCTATATATTTCCATATTCAGGACATTGCATAAAAATGGAATCATGTAATATGTGGACTGATTTCCTTCGCTTTGCATATTTGAAAAGCTTATCCATGTTGTAGAATGTATCAACATTTAGTGCCTTTTTATGGCTGAATAATATTTTGTTGTATGTAATTTATTGTATTGTAACCACACTTGGGTTATTTCCAATTTTTGGCTTTTACTTTCATGAACGGTGCTACTATGAACAACTGTGCAAGAGTCTGTGTTTCTAATTGTCTTGGGTAAATACATAGAAGTAAAACTGCCGAGTCCTATAGTAACTGCATATTTGAAGTTTTTGAAGAATTGCCAGACTGTTTCCCAAAGTGACTGTCTCATTTCATATACAATGTAGGAGTCCAATTTCTCCACAACTTGCCAATACCTGTGATTTTCTTTCTTTTTGATATTAAGAATCATAACGGACATGAAATAATTGAGTTTCAATTTGCATTTCCCTAATGACTATGATATTGAGCATCTTTTCATGTATACCTATTGGCCATTTGCATATCTCTTTGGAAAATGACCATTCAGATCGTTACCTATTTTTGATTGGATTATTCATCTTATTATTGACTTATAAGAGTTCTAGACCTATTTGGATACAAGTCCCTTATCAGATAAATATTTTTTCCCATTATATGGGTTGTCTTTCACTTTACTGACAGTGTTTTCTGAAGCACAGAATTTTAAGATTTTAAAGTGCAATCCATCTTTTTTTCTCTCCCTATTTTTGTTGTGTGTGCTTTTGGTGTCTTATCTAAGAAACCATCACCTAATCCAAGATCAAGAAGTTTTGTGACTATGCTTTCTTCTAAGAGTTTTATAGTTGTAGGCTTTTGAGTTCACAATTTGACAGAATTTTTTTGTTAATTTCTTTATTGAGCTATAATCGACATACAATATTCTATTAGTTTCCAGCATACAACCTAATGATTTCAAATTGGTCTATGTTGTGAAATGCTCACCAGAAGTCTAGTTAATATCCATCACCATAAAAGAATTACGATTTTTTGTCTTGTGATTAGAACTTTTAAGATAGATGCTTAGCAACTTTCCAACACACGATACGGTGTCATTAACTGTGGTCGCCATGCTGTGCACTACATCCGCACGGCTTATTTATTTTATAACTGGAATTTTGTGGCTTTTGACCACTTTCATCCATTTCATTCTCCTCACTCCTGCTTCTGGCAACCACCAATCTGTTCTCCATATTAATGAGTTCACTGTTGTTTTAGGATCCATGTGCATGTGAGATTGTACAGGATTTGTGTTTCTCTGTCTGCCCCGTTTCACTTAGTATTATGCTAAGTCCTCAAAGTCCATCCATATAGTGAATGCAAGATTTCCTTCTTTTTAATAATTGAATAACATACGTGTGTGTGTGTGTGTGTGTGTGTGTGTGTGTGTATCACATCTTCCTTATCCATTCGTCCCTTGATGGGTACCCTGGTTGGTTCTAACTCTTGGCTATTGTGAATAATTCTGCGATAAACAGGAGTGGGGCTATCTCTTCAAGATACTGTTTTCATTTTCTTTGGATAAATGCTCAGAAGCAGGGTTGCTGGGTCATATGGTAGTTTTGTTTTTAATTTTTTGAGGGTACTTGATGGAATGAACACTGAGTATTAGACTATATGTTGGCAAATTGAATTTAAATAAAATATTTTAAAAATTCTTTTGAGGAACCTCCATACATACATTCCACAGTGGCTGCACCAATTAACATTCCTACCAATCCAGCACGAGCGTTTCCTTTTCTCCTTGCCAACGCTTGTTATCTTTTGTTTTTCTTCTGATAGTGGCCAACCTAACGGCTGGAGGTGATATCTCATTGTGGTTTTGATAGGCCTTTCCCTGCTAAAAAGTGATGTTGAGGCCTTTTCATATGCCTGTTGGCCATCTGTTTGTCTTCTGATAAATGTCTATTCACGTCCTCTGCCTGTTTTTAATCAAGTTATTTGTTTTCTTGCTAATTGAATTATTTGAGTTCCTTATAAAGTTTGGGTATTAACCTTATTCAGATGTATGGTTTGAAAATATTTTCTCCCAGTCCATAAATTTTCTCTGCCGTCTGTTGTTGATGGTTTCCTGTGCTGGACAGAAACTTTTTAGTTTGATGTAGTCCCATTTGCCTATTTTTTGCTTTTGTTGTTTTGTGCTTTTGGGGTCCTTCCTATCTGAAAGATCATTGCCCAGACCGATGTCGAGGAGTTTTTCCCTGTTTTCTACTAATGGCTTTATTGTTCAGGTCTTACATTTAAGTCGTGATGCTTAATTTATTTTGAGTAGATTCTTTTTTAAGATTTTATTTATTCATTTGAGAGAGAGAGAGGACTTGAGTGAGGAGTGAGGAGGAGAAAGAGAGAATCTGAAGCAGACTCTGTGCTGAGCGCAGAGCCCAATGCAGGGCTAGATCCCATGATCCCAAGATCATGACCTGAGTAGAAATCGAGTCAGACACTCAACTGACTGAGCTACCCAGGTGCTCTTAAAAGTGTTTCTTTTAAACGGAGTGGCCATGTAGCTCTTGCATATTCTCTTATGATAAGATGTCTAGATATAATTTTTATGTGAAGGTGATTTTATAAATAAAACATTCTCTGTCTTTGTGGCTACACATCTTGATGTTAGAATGATAACCTCAAAATAGGGCCTGAGCAAGGAGGCTGGTCACGGAAGGGTCATTTTCACCCTCCTGCTGTTAGTAGCTACTGAATAAGCCACTTATAGAGGGATTGCTTTTACTCGGTAATGTGTTAGAATTTTTAAAGTTTAACTTCTTATAGTGAGTGGAGAGGAGACAAGAGAAAAAGAGTTGATAAAGAATTTTCAGGAAGGTGAGCAAGTGGTTCACACCTGCCAATTAAGCATATCTTCATCCCAGGAACCTCCTCATGATTAGCAATTGCCCTAATCTACTTCTTTTAGACCCATCTTGAGCTATGAACTCTCAGAACTTATTCCATCCACATTATATACCACTTGCTAGCTGTAAGACTCGGGGCAGATTATTTAGCTTCTCCATGTATTACTTGATCACCTATAAAATGGGAATAAAATAATATCTACCTCCTAGAACTGTTGTATGATTGAATGAGTTAATTTATAGAAGATTTTTAAAACAACATATGTTCAAATATTAACTCTTATGTAGCAGGTGCAATGAATAAGCCTTAGGCCTGTCAATTAAATAATATTAGACATGAGTTACAGAATGATATATCAAGTAGGATATCATTTGTGAAAAATTTTTAAAAGATTTTATTTATTTATTCATAACAGAGAGAGAGGGAGGCAGAGACATAGGCAGAGGGAGAAGCAGGATCCACGCAAAGAGCCCGATGTGGGACTCAATCCTTGGACTCCCCGAGCTGAAGGCAGATACTCAACCACTGAGTCACCCAGGCATCCCAGTTGTGAAATTTAAAAAAGAGACAAGTAAAAAAATAAAATAATAAAATAAAATAAAATAAAATAAAATAAAATAAAATAAAATAAGGGCAGCCCTGGTGGCTCAGCGGTTTAGCGCCGCCTTCAGCCTGGGGTGTGATCCTGGAGACCCAAGATCAAGTCCCGCATCAGGCTCCCTGCATGGGGCCTGCTTCTCCCTCTGCCTGTGTCTCTGCCTCTATCTCTCTCTCTCTGTGTCTCTCGTGAATAAATAAATAAAATCTTTAAATAAATAAATAAACAAACAAATAAATAAATAAATATAAAAAATAAAAAAGACAAGTGCGCCATTTTTGCAAAACAAATGCTATCTATATTTATGCATTTAGTAAAAATATAAAGCCATGCATAAGAATGATAGTTATTATCTCAGGAGAAGGAGGAATTAGATTAAGTAGGTACACATGGAGAGGTCTCCACTATAATATTTTATTTCTAAAATAGACCTGAAACAAATACATAAAATGTTAAAATCTGTTAAAGCCGATTGGTGAACATATGAATGTTATTTTCTTTGATCTTATGTTTTGAAATATTCTTTTTTCTTATAAATTATAGTTCGGATATAGAAGCTAAATAATACTGACTTCTGCACATCTACAGTTTTACAAAGCGTCCTTTACTAAGTTCATATTCCAAACAAGAGAACAAAAGCCTAAATGGTGAAACTGCCACGTTCACATTGCCAGCGAGAAGGGAAGCCAGAACTGGACAGTCTTCTACCCTCTCACCTCCATGGATGTTAGTGGTATTGGCAGAGCAGCCAGTAAGGTTCTATGGCTCAGCTGTTTTCTGAATTTTCCATTCAGGAGAAACAGAGCAATCATATGCTGCTGGCAGCCTGACTCCTTTCAGACAGACTTAGTAGCCGTGGTGGAAATGGACACCATTGAGTCAATGCGGATGTAGAGTACAAAGTTTGACTGCACTGCAGGCCTGTAGCTGTGGGAATGGCTGTAGAAGGGCATTTCCATACCTTCCTCCAAGATCAATAGGAGGAGGTTAATCTTCGTTCTCGTGTTCTAGGAGCCCAACCTTAGAGGTCCTTCAGGACCGTCCTCCTTTGTGTCAACCACCCGTCTCCTGTTAGTAATGCATAACTCTGCAACATGCTAATGGGATCTTCTGGACAGCTTTTTAAGAAAGCTCCTTAGGGTTTTAGTCCTGTCTGTGTCACCTTGCCCTCCATGAGCTACTAACAAACCTTAGTGAATAGGCGGAGGCTGGGCGTGTGTCACCAGAAAATTACTAACTGGCAGTGTCTCCTGCTGTCAGAACCAGAAAGGGAGACTGGAAAAAAAAAAGTCTCATTTGTGAACTTGCAGCTCCAACAATTCAGGGCAGAGAAAGGTGGGTGTGGAGTGGGGTAACAAGGTAAACAACACGTTTGAGCTTCCAGTGTCAACAGAGCTACTATGGTCTGTTCTAGTAATGGGGGTGGGCAGGGGTTTCGTTGATAGCACCAAAGTTGTTGGTTTCCTTATTTGTCCTCTTCTTCCCCTCCTTTCTTTCCTAGCATTTGTTTGGAATGAATCCTTGTTACTTTCATGGAAAATATTTCTGGCCAATTTCATCATCCTTTAAATATTAGCAGTTTACAGTTGACCCTTGAACAATGTGGTGTTGTTGGGGCACTGAACCACTGCGGAGTTGACAATCCATGTGTGACTTTTAACTCCCCGAAACTTAACCTCTAACAGCTTATTTTGTATGGTGTGTCATATACTGTATTCTTATAGTCAAGTAAGCTAGAGAAAAGAATGTTATTAAGAAAAGGAAGATAAAATACATGTACAGTGCTGTATTTATTGAAAAAAAATCCACATCTGTGTGGTCAAACCTGTGTTGTTCAAGAGTCAACTGTGTTCATGTCCCTCTACCATGCACCACCACCCCACAAAAAAAAATTCTGTTATTTCCAGAATGGGAACTAGAGGTGGAACCAAAGCTAGGAATGTTCCTTTTCTTGAAAGGATCCAAAGAACTAAAGAGAGAGAGAGAGAGAGAGAAAGAGAGAAGTATTTCCATGTGGGTTTTGTGTGTGTGTGTGTGTGTGTGTGTGTGTCCCAAATGGTCTGTTCTGTTGGGAAGTTATCTAAATCTTGTATATGTTCTTACATTTATATATGTTCTTACATATTTTTTAGTTTTTGTAAGATAGTGTTATAAAAGAACACAACTTTTATAAACAAGTAGGGTCTAGGTAGGTAACATAAGTAAGTAAAGAGGGAATGATGGAAACTGAGTCATCCTGGAGAGTCTAACAGAGTTACTCTGGAGTGGCTCAGAGTTTTGGAGGATGTATTCCACACTTGACCCAAGCCCAAATATTGTAGAAATTTTGATTTTCAAGAGAATGCAGAGGTTCTCAAGTTTAACACGAAGTTTCCTGCCTTTTATTGTCCCCTATTAATTGATACTTAAAGTAGTTTCCAGACCAAGCTGATCTCAGTGGGTTACCAACATTTGATCCTTGACCTGGACCACTTTTCTCCACTCTCAGCTCCTTTCTGGGAGTGTTGGCTTCATTGGGCATCTTGGAGGTTCTGTTTCCCGAAAGATTTTCTTTCTTACAAGAACACGTAACACATGACATCTCTTTTGCCAACATTCATATCATACCTTCCCATTTCTGATGCTTTATTGTTTTAAGAGACTGGTCATGTGTGGAAATGGAATTCAGGTAGCTTAGTTTCCCTGATCCACGGCCCAAAGCATACGTGTAATTAGCTCTACATACTCCAGACAAGGCCCAACTTTGGAATCCTCCAGGAGTTGGAAGCCCCCATGCCATTCTGGCTTGCAGCTTGCTCATAGAGAGCATTGCTGTATTTAGGGGAAAATGTAGTAAGACATACTTCAGAGTCCTCTGATTTAAGTATCTAATCCCTCCAAGCACTGGCTGACAGACTTTAGTCACAGGAAGCCATCAACTTAGATTTGAGATGATGTCTCTCTCTTAGATTTAAAAATATTGAGCAAAATAATTTTTTTAGGTTGATAGGCTTATATGTGAACCCTCAAAGGAATTGGCTTTGAATAAGTAAGAGACAAATATAAAATAGTAAGAGAAATCAGTAAATTGCCCTATTAAAAGTAATAAAACTCGCTAAAATTAATATGTTCAGTGTACATTCACCTTGGGTCCAATCGGGCTGCTCTGACAAAGCACCGTGGAGCAAGTGGTTAATAAATAACAGAAACTGATTTCTTACAGTTCTGAAGCTGGCCAGCCCAAGATCAAGGAACAGGCCGAGTTGGTGTTTGGTGAACGTCTGTTCCTGGTTCGTAGATGGCCCCGATGTGTTTTTAAGGCGTCCTCACGTGCCAGAGGGGGAAGCGAGTTCTCCAGATCCCTTTTATAAAGGCAGTAATCCCACTGACAAGGACTCTACCTCACTTATCCATTCACCTCCCTAAGGCCCCACCTCCAAATATTGGGGACTAGGTTTCAATTCCTGAATTTTAGGGGAACTTAACCATTCATTTGATATACGTTATATAGAATATACATGATATTTACTATCTACACACAAAATAATCATAAAATAGACATAATAAATACATATCATGTTTATCAGGAGTCACAAACCTAGCAGAAGTAACGTTCTGGTCACAAAAGCAAGCAAATATACATTAGCAAACAAGTATGAGAAATAGGCAGCACTTTTGATGTGGAAATCTTAAAAAAATGTGGAATAGAACATAAAGCTTGGCTGAAGAGAGAAAATGTATTGTTCCTGGATAAGAAACTGTAAACATGCCCATAGTCCTTTAACAAATCTGAAAATTTTATGAAACTCTAATCAAAATACCCATAGGATTTTTTTTTTTGGGGGGGAGGAACCTAATAAAATGATTATAAATTTGATCCCAAAACCAAACATGGTAGAAGTTCCAGGAAGTATTTTGAAGGAAAAAAAAAAAAAACAAAAAACAAAAAACAAAAAAACAAGAGGTAGGGAGGCTTTTTTTCTATTAAAATACATGAAATTGTATTATAAAACTAGAGGATGTCTACCCTTTGATAGCAGTGTAGGATACATCAAGGGAGCAAAAAGAGAGAGGTCAGCAGTAGATCAAGTATGTAATTAAATGATATGTAATTATTAATTAAAATCAGGTTGTAGGGGGATTATTTAAGAAGTGATAATATTATTGCATTGGCATTCAAGGATTAAAGTTTGCGTTTACTATTTTAGAGAGAGCAGGGGGCGGGCCGGAGGGAAAGAGACTCTGGCACAGAGCCGGACACGGGGCTCAATCTCATGACCCTGGGATCATGACCTGAGCCAACATCAAGAGTCGCACATTTGCCTTAATTGACTGAACCACACAGGCATCCTTGGTCATGTTTTTTTTTTTTTTTAAAGTCTCCTTATGGATCAAAGATTAGTACTAAGAAGTAATTCATCAATACATTAGAAGAAAATATCGGCGAATACTTTTAAAATCTTGGATTGGAGAAGCATAATAGAAAACCAGAGACCGTGGAAGGAAAGCCTAATAAATCGCAGTACATTAAAAACTACTGCTGTTTGTTATAAAAGCATAATTAGGATGCTGATGAAAAAAATGTAGAGATTTTTAACAGCGTATCTAGAAAATCGCGCACAGGGTCGCATGCCCACATAACCCGAGGAGGACTCACACGGGCGGGAGGAGTCTGCGCAAGGGTGTAGACAACAACATGATGAAAACCAACAAGCGTTGTGCCTAAATGTCCTTCAGCAAGGAATGGGTGAATAATTTGTGGCATCATCACACACACAAAAATCAAGACCAATAATGAACAAAGATGTAGAAAGCAACAATTTACAACATTTACAGACATCTGATGCTCATGGATCCAGGGATATGGAGCAAAATGATAAAACTTGTAGAAGGAGGGTAAACCCCAAGTTTGCCTCTCAGTTGACCTCTGGTCATCGGGGAGGGAGAAGAGAACGGAGATTTCTGTGCTTCGTCAGTCCCTCTGTTGTACATGTGTGGGACACAGCAATAGTCGCGGGGTTGGAACAAGGAGGAGCAGCCACCCTAACGGGGGACGTCCTCATTTGCTCAAATTCTGAGCCAACGGCCACCCAGGATGCAGAGACGTGGCGGCGGATGCCTCCTGTGTTGGAACCGTTGAAGCCACGCTACGTGTTGGGAGTTAGCCACATGTTGGATCAGTCTTCGTGAATATCCCATCAGCTTGATCTCCTAGAACTTGGTGTTCTGTGCTCCAAATTGCAGCTCGTTGGGACCTGTAAGCAAAACCAGCTATCTGTGGGTTTTCTAGAACTGGGTCTTCTGAGAGCCTAAGAAAACCCCTATGAAGCTGTAATTCAGCTCTTGGTTCAGGTGCAGTGAGTTGTGGAGGCTCTTCTCTAGGAGAGGCTGGAGGATCACCGAGACCCCCCCTCACTGACCAGGGCCAGTCACCCATAAATCATTATTATTACTGTTTTTTAAGATTTTATTTATTTATTCATAGAGACACACAGAGAGAGAGAGAGAGGCAGAGACACAGGCAGAGGGAGAAGCAGACTCCATGCAGGGAGCCTGACGCGGGACTCGATCCAGGGACCCCAGGGTCATGCCCTGGGCTGAAGGTGGTACTAAACAGCTGAGCCACCTGGGCTGCCCCTAAATCATTATTTTTGATTTATGACTTATTACTTAAGACTTGTGACTTACGGTGTCTTTCTAACCCCCAACCTCGGTGGCAAAGAAAACATGTGGTGGCCGAGGACATGGTTCTAGAAGACAGAACTGTCCTGTGCCCCCGAGAAGGCAACCCCTGAGAGGGTGTGGAGTCTGGAAGACTGGTTTTACCTGCTTTCCCATCATTCCCCAAACACTCCCTGCAGTGGAGGATGTCAGAGCGCGTCCCAGGCCAGTGTCCTCAGCTTCACCTGGGGACTCGATGCATGTGCACGTCCTCGGGCCCGCAGGGACCCGGCTGGAGTGTCTGCGGTCTGTGGCCTCGGAGACTCGCAAGCTGGAGGTGGAGGTGGGAAGAGGGTAGTTAGGATGTCGGGCTGTTTCCACCTGCCCTACCTGCTGGCTGCCTTGGATGAGCACTTCGGTGTTTCAGAAAGACACAGACCTATCTTGCCAGGTGCCTGGACTCGATTCACCCAGACTGGGGCTGGGGTTGGAGGCTCCGCTCCCCGCCTCTGGCGCCCATGGGTCGGAGGAGGGGACCCATTAGTAGAACCTCGCATTGAAATTCATAAACCTTATTCAAAGATTGCAGACCGGGCCCCAGTAGAGTGTCTTGGAAGTATCCATTTTTGGGGTCCGGGGAAATTAAGGTTAAATGAGCTGTGGACCTTTTGGTTGATAAAGAATGGTTCATGGATCATTTCTTTCATCAAATAGGTTTTGGCCATTTCCGGTGTGCCAGGCGATGGTCCAGGTGCGTGGGCAGGTGGCGAGCAAGCCAGCAGTGCAGCCCCCTTCGCGGGGCTTAGAGTTCGCCGTGGGGCGTCGACCGTGAACGAGTAGTCGTGCAGGCATGACACGTAATGGTCGGAACAGCAAGAAATCAAGAGCTAATGGGACTGCAAATGGGTGAGGGGTTGTTCCGAGGAGAGGCCACTCTCAGGGGCTCAGGGTGGAAATTTGAGTAGAGGGAGGGAGGGAGCCCGACGCACATGGAGGAGAGGTGGCCAAGGAGAGGGGCCGGGGCACAGGTGGCCGCGGTGGGAGGGCCCGGTGGGGTTGTCCCTGCCTCCCGTGGAAGAGCGGCAGCTGTGACTGCGCCAGCCCGCCTGCCTTGGCCTACCTCGGGCGGCACGGGGAGCCTTGGTGGGCCGAGCCCATCAGCAGGGAGGTCGGCTGGGCCCATCTGGCGCACGAGCCTCCGTAGGCCGAGCCCTCTGAGGCCGGTGGCAGGTGTCCTGCAGGCTCTGGGGTGTGAGGGGCACCGGCCGGGCTGGCTGTCCTGGGGGCGGCCACTGGGGGGCCCGGCCTGACGCTCAGGGCCTCAGGGTGCAGGGCCCGGGCCTCCAGGCCTCCAGCCCCGAGGGACTGATTTCAACCAACACGTCCAGCGAGCTTGGAGCCAGCTCCTTTCTGGGGCCTGCAGAGAGGGGCCCGGCCCGGCGACCCGGTGACCCGGCGATGTTGGCCCAGCAGGTGCGGGCTCGCGACGCTCAGAACCGCACCGCATGAGGGGTGTGCGGGCAGCGCCAGGCCCAGGCTGCCAGCTGCTGGCGCTACATCTGCTCGGGTGACTCAGAGCCGCTAGCACCCGGGGAGGCTGCGGGGAACCGTCGGGGACACGAGGCGGGGGGAGAGGTGCCACTTGGACGCGGGGTTGGCTCACACAGAACGGCGAGGGGCAAAGGCGAGGGAAGCGCCTGGACTGTCCAGCACCGACCCGTTGGTGAGCACACGTGGGCACAGGCCACTCACGTCGCACCGACACGTCAGACGGCCCTGGGGGCCGGCAGGGAGGTACACGGACTGCGACACCTTTAGAATAATAACGGCAACGCCAGTGTTTCATTCACTTGTTCTAAAAGGAGTTTTGCTCACATGAGAGAGGAGAGGGAGCGGCCACGTGGGGCAGGGGAGGGACCGAGGGGGAGGCAGAGCCCTTCTGAGGTCTGAGGCCCCAGGACCGAGGCGGTGGCCGAGCTGGGCCCACACTCAGGGCTCCCGAGGGTGACCATCGGGGCAAGCGGGGCCCGCCCGGCCGGCCGAGCTCAGGCTGCAGAGGGGCACAGTCGCCAAATGCCACGACACGAAACCCACAGAGATAGTCTTAGTTACGTGGTGGCCGACGTGTGTTAAGAACTCACCACGCCCCACGCGCTTCCCGAGACCTGGACTCGTAGCACACGGTGTGGCCCCGGGAGCCTGGGGGCTGTGCTCCGGGGGCCCCAGCCACGGCGATGCTGAGTCCACAGGAGTCTCCAGAATCCACTCGCCCATCCTGTGCCACAGCAGGTCCGGAGCCTCACCCCTCCAGAGGTCTCCCCGAGGCCGGCGGCCCTCATGCGGGAACGCTGCCAGTCCTGCAAGCGCAGCGACGTGATGCACCCCACTCCAGAGGCTCCGCGCCCACGGGCGCTTTCTAGGCCCACGTGTGGAGGTTACACCGAGTGCCCGATGCCCTTTGGCTTTACGGAGCCCTGAGCCTCTCTGCCCCATCCCCCGTGGGACTGGGTGGTGCCGCGGCTGATAAGAGCCAGAATGTGTCAAGTAAAGCCATGCATCGAGGTACTGGGGTGCCGGTGCCTCGCAGACCCTCCCAGGGAAGAGCCAGCTCGTCCATATGCTGTGCTTTGTGGCTTCCTCGGCAGCTCGAGCGCCGTTCTGTGGCGACAGCAGGGGACATCAGTGGGCAGGGCGGGCGCCGGGCACGATTTTCCCGAAGGGCTGCACTTGGCCAACCCCCGATTGCCGTCTTCCCTCCTTGTGAGCGTATTGAGGGCGAAGCTCGAGAGGAGGCGTCACGAATGGAGAAATTAGGCCAAGAAACAACGCTCTGGACTCAGAAGTCAAGGAAGTATTGGTTCCTGATGCTGATTATTTGATGTTTACGTTGCAAAGCATTAAAAAAAAATGTTTCGGAGAATTAAATCCTCCAGATACATAAAATCTGCTGTGCCAACTGCAAGCCTCGGTCACCTGTGCTTCTGACTAACTGCCTACAAATCGGAGGCCCCAGTTTGCATTGGCTTAGTTTGCTGGGATGGCTTACAAAACTCACGTGGTTAGTGGTGTTTTACCTAAATATGGAAAGATGCAGGGCACCAGCCGGAGGAAGAGGTACCCGGGGCTGAGTCCTGAATGACGCGGCTCTGAGCAGAGGAGCCAGGGCTCCGCGTGTTCCCGGCCCAGCAGCTCTCCCAGCCCTCTCCTTTTAGGTTTTTTTTTTTTTTTTTTTTTTTTATGGAGGCTTCCTTACCCAGGCCTGCTTGATTAACTCAGGGGCCATCGGTGATCCATTCAACCTCCAGACCCCCTCCCTTTCCCTAAAATCAGGGGGTGAGACTGGAAAGTTCCAATCCTCCAGTCACCATTGGTTTCCCTGGCAACCAGCCCCAAAGTCCTCAGGTGCTTTGCACGTCACCTCATTAACAGGAACCCAGGTGTGACAGAAAGGGCTTTTTATAACAAGATATCCATCCCACCGTTATGTCTCTGAAGGGATTTTGGGAACCGAGGACAAGAGACCAGATATTTTAACAAAAGATGCTCCTATTACTCTCATCGCTCAGGAAATTCCAAAGGTTTTGGGAGCTGTGAGTGGGGAACCGTGGAAGAAATCCAGATATGTGTGAGAAGCATATTTTGGTCATCGGAGCGGCCAAATACATATTTCTTGTAAACCGCATGAATGTCCACCCTATGCTTGCCCTACTGTTGTATTTTGGAAGCAGATTGTTTGGTCTCACAGGTTCACAGCCGGAGAGAAATTTTACTTCAGGCTGAATCATACATCCCATCTCACCCACACCTGATTTAGACGGTTAGATAAGATTCTGTACTTGCAGTTGATGCTGGAATCGGTTAAGATTTTTTTTGGGGGGGGCTGTTGGGATGGGCTGAATGTAGTTTGCATGCGAGAAGGATTTACATTTTGGGGCTCAAAGGGCAAAGTTTGTGGCCTGAACTCTGTCCCCAAAAATCATATATTGGACTGTATTTGGAGATAGAGTCTTATTTAATTTTTTTTTTTTAAGATTTTATTTATTTATTCATGAGAGACCCAGAGAGAGGCAGAGACACAGGCAGAGGGAGAAGCAGGCTCCATGCAGGGAGCCCGATGGGACTCGATCCCGGGACTCCAGGATCACGCCCTGGGCCGAAGGCGGCTCTAAACCGCTGAGCCCCCCAGGGATCCCCTGGATATAGAGTTTTAAAGAGGTGATTAAGGTTAAACAAGATAGTTAGGAAGGTCCCCAATGCTCTATAACTGATGTCCTTACATGAAGAGATTATTAGGACGCAGGCACATGCAGAGAAGACCTTGTGTGAGGACACAGGGCGGAGATGGCCACCTACACCTCAGGAGAAATCAACCTTATTAACACCTTGGTCTCAGCTCTTTAGACTCTAGAATTGTGAAAAAATAAATTTCTCTTGGTTAAGCCAGCCAGTCCACGGCACTTTGTTGTTGTTGTGTTTTAAAGATTTATTTATTTATTTATTTGAGAGAGAGATTGAGCGAGCGCATGTACACATGTGGGAGAAATCTAGGCGGTCAGGCGGAGGGAAAGACTCTCAAGGAGACTCTCTGTGGAGTGGGTCGCCCAACGTAGGGCTCAATCTCATGACCCTGAGACCACGACCGGAGCGGAAATCAAGAATTGGTACCCCTGTAGTACTTTGTCATGGAAACCCTAGCGAACTAATACAATAGGAGACTAATTGGCAAGTCCTGGGATATTTGGCTCTATTTTTATGTTCATGGATTGAAATATCTCTTTTCTTTTTCTATTCTGATCCATAGTATTTACACAGTTGATCATGAAAATATTTGAGGCATCCTGGAGAGTGGGTGAAATGGAGTGAAATTGGAAATAGTTCCAAATATTACCTAAGAAGAGGCAGATCCTAAATTAAGGACCAGTTCTGTTCGGAGAACACTGAAAAGACTTTAGTCTACTCGTGGCCTTGTGGGCAGTGTTGGAGCAGCGGTCAACGGCCTCGCCATACCACCTGTGTGGGTAGTCTAGGGCGACGCCTTCTCCACCTTGGCCACCGGTAGCGCCATTAGTAAAATGAGAACGTTTCTAGTTGCCTTTCCTCTCCTTTCTCTCTTCGGAACGGAGTCATGTGAGCTGAAATAGGAAACTTTCCACCCACAACACTAAGTTCATTTGCTTCCAGCGTTCTTCAATTTATTCTAACCAGGCCCAAGTGGATTAGTGGATTTCCAGGCTATATTATTCACTATAACTAGAATTATCCTTTGACGATAGGCACCGAATAACCAACGAAAATATAAGCTTGCGTGTCACAGGCTTTGCATATGATGAAGTGTCATAACACTGTGCATTAAGAAATAATATATGACTGATTAGGGATCCCTGGGTGGCAGCAGTTTGGCGCCTGCCTTTGGCCCAGGGCGCGATCCTGGAGACCCGGGATCGAGTCCCACGTCGGGCTCCCGGTACATGGAGCCTGCTTCTCCCTCCTCCTGTGTCTCTGCCTCTCTCTCTCTCTCTCTCTCTCTGTGACTATCATAAATAAATAAAAATTAAACAAAAAATTAAAAAAATAAATAATATATAACTGATTAAAAGGAATTACCTTTTTATTATAATTTCTTATGAAGTTAAAAACAGAGGCAGACCCTTTTAAATAAGGGATCATAAAACAACAAAGGGCCATTCCATTAAAAATCAAGGCTTCTAAAACATTTAAAAATGTAAGATAATACACAGGCTCCTCAGTCAGCGTCCAGCTACTAACACGCAGTTCCCCTGTCCCAGCTATAGGGATTCATAGCCACGTCCCAAATTCTCAGGTGCAGAAGGATGAGCCGTGTGGTTTGTTAAGTAGCAAAACTGCACATTAACATAGTTGTCCTGCAAAAAGAAAAGGAATCAGAATCTGCCCCAGTGTTGTTCTCTACTGTTAGCCCCCAAAGGCCTACCATTCCCAAGTCACAGGGAGGGATGTGAGGGTGGAAAGAAAAGAGGTGATGTTCAGAATCATGTAAGAGAAATTAATATAGGAGTTATATATGTGTAAGGATGTAAGTATTTTTTACTTTTTTTAACTGTGACATATAACAGAGATGATATATATTATATATAATATATATCATATCATATATTATATATAATATATAACATATTATATTATAATATATTATATATAAAATATATATTTATTTTAAATATAAATATATTATATATCATAGAAAAAATATATAATATATTTATAATATATATATTTATAATATATTTATATATATTTACTTTAAATATATATAACATATATTATATGTATTTATTTTATTATATGTATTTATTTTAAAATAGCATCTATAACATATCCTAAATTTTAAAAAGTGCTCACCGTCTCCAGCGCACAGCTCTTTCCATTCAGGGAGAGTAACATTTCAGTGTGTAACACGTATAATTGTATATATTTAGAATTTTCCTTCTTGGCTGTCTGGGAAGGAAAATCCATATAATTTAGGAAACGTACTCCCTGACAGGCACTTACTCCTTTCAAGACAGTCTGAGTTTAAGATATTTCTGAATGTACATTCTCATAGATCATCTACCTTATTGAAGTCCACATTCTATGGTTTTAGTATTAATTTTTAAATATATTTTTTATTTTTATAAATTTATTTTTTATTGGAGTTCAATTTGCTAACATATAGAACACCCAGTGCTCATCCCGTCAAGTGCCCCCCTCAGTACCCGTCACCCAGTCACCCCCAACCCCTGCCCACCTCCCCTTCTACCATCCCTACCTCGTTTCCCAGAGTCAGGAGTCTTTATGTTCTGTCTCCCTTTCTGATATTCCCCACTTATTTTTTTCTCCTTTTCCCTTTATTCCCTTTCACTATTTTTTATATTCCCCAAATGAATGAGACCATATAATGTTTGTCCTTCTCCAATTGACTTATTTCACTCAGCATAATACCCTCCAGGTCCATCCACGTCGAAGCAAATGGTGGGTATTTGTCATTTCTAATGGCTGAGGAATATCCCACTGTATACATAGACCACAGCTTCTTTATCCATCATCTTCCGATGGACACCGAGGCTCCTTCCACAGTGTGGCTATTGTGGACATTGCTGCTATAATATATTTAATATTCTATTGATACTGATTTTGGTAAGAATGTTATACCTAACACCTCCACATACCCATGGAGGATGGTTCATGAGGGACAATCTGAGTCATGTGGTTAATATGCCAGTTCGTGCCAGACAGACAGGGGGTGCCAGAAAGATTGACCCTCTAGTAAGCAAGGGAGCACTAACTAGTCTGTCTTGAATTGGGAGCACAGACATTCATACAAGTTCCCTGTAAAAATCTGGTTGCCATTACAAAATATCTGTGGACAGCACCAATCTATGTACTTCAGTGACCTCACCTTCTCTTTCCTATTGACAGTTTCTCCAATGTATAGATTTGCCATTCTTGGGCTTCTCTTGAGGCCACCTTGTTTATTTGCATTGCTTCCTGTGGTTATTATTATAGGAGCTGGATGCCTACAGAAGGGAGAAGCAGATAAAGAGAGAGGGATGGAATTAAGATCCATGTGAGTTCTGGTGATTGAGTTCAGAATGTGTAGCCAAGCCCTTGACCCTTACTTTTCCTGCTATGGCATCAGTACCCTTTTCCACTGGTGGAAGAAACACTATGAAATGCTGTCATCCTGTCCTCATTTTAGAAAATGGGTTAATAGTTTAGGAACTGGACCTTGTAAGCTTTATGCAAGAGAAGGTCCTCCCAAATGTACCACCAAGATGGGCTATTATCTGATAAGTCATTATGATCTTAGACCACCTGTGAAAAAGTAGAGTCTAATTAAGCCAATAGGAGCCCTATCCCACAGGTCACAGAGATAGTTAAAATATTTAACATTTAGTCAAAGCTAGGATTATAGTAAGCGTCTCTTCTCTCCCCTGCCCACAAACTCACAGTGTACAGTGCACAGTACTCCCATCCCCTGTAGGTGAATCAGGGCCCCTAATATCCCCAGTTGGTCTTGGCTAAGAGATCATAGAATTTGTCATATGGACAACAAATGTAATTACAACAAATTGATTTCTCAGCCCAAGAGCTTCTGGGCAGATGGTGAAGTCAGGCCTACTTGTCTTAGGTCTATTACCGCAGCTCTATACACATTGAAGAGAATGGACTGCAGCAATGCTGACACCAGCCACTGTGTCCTATGGGCGTCTTATGAGCAAGAACTGTTCCAATCCCTTGATGTGTATTATCTCATTGAATCCTCACTCCATGTCTGTGACATACGTGCTATTATCTCATTTTAAGGCAATTTTGTCCCCAAAATCACACTGGTAAGAAGTAGCAGAGTTGGAAGACCAAGAACAGAGAACAATAGGGCACTGAGTGGAATAGAGTCTCAGGATGGTCCAGTTGACCCTGTCTTAGTCACCCGGTGCCTCAGCTTCCACACTCCCTGCCTCCCCTAACCAGGCAAGGGCGGTTGAGAGAATGTGAAACCATTTGGGCATTCTAGACTCACTGGGGGACAATGCAGGCCACAGGGATGGAAGCTTCAAGATCCGAGAACTTTGATATAAAGATGATTTCAGATACAAAAAGGATATGATCCCCTGGGAGGACCTGAGGAGACAGAGAGAGTGAATCAGCTTAAAGATTTTGTTAAGAATTAGTGGCTCAGTCAACATTTCTCAAAAGCAGGCACATGTGCCCTGAAATCTGTCTTCTCAATGGGAAAGAGGTCCTTTTTCTAAGTTAACACCTATATAGGGTTTGGCTCACAGGAAGCGGGAGCACCTGCCACTTGACTATGAACCATATCACCTCAAAGCTATTACTTCTCATTATCAAGAAAGGGTTTTTAATCTCTTCTCTTGAGAAATTTTTTTCTAGATTCTGAGAGGCTTTGAGTTGCTGAGCATGACCTTTGAATAGTCATTAAGAGATACATCTAATTATAAGGAATACTTCAAATAGGTTTATATATTATTGAGAAATAACTTTTTCTTTCAAGGAAATGTGAACAATGCAGAATGGACAATCTAAAGATTTAATCTCATCATCTGGCAGTTGCCATGGTGAGTATTTGTGCATTAAAAAAAATGTATTCTCAGTGTTCACATAGCATAATTGAAACTCCCCCATTAGCTTACCTGGCCTCCCCCATTAGCTTACCTGGCCCTGCCACTAACTCTCATCCGCATCCTTCTATTTTTATAGGAACATGAATGTAATGTCAAATTTTTCTTTAAAAAGACACTAAGTCTGTGTTTCTTGATTTTCAAATGGAGAAAAAAATTAAAAGGAAGGAACGCCCCTCAGGGTTTCTCATAGAGGTTGGGTGGAATGAGATGGGTTAAGTGTGAAGACAAATCATTAAGGCTTCCCATGAGGCTTTCCAACTATCCACACCCCTCCTGAGACTGATGCCCTTGTTCCACCCATCACGACCCCCAACCCAGGGAGGGGCACTAGATTCTCTGGGGGGAGCTGAGAGGCCTGGAGGTGGTTTAGGGAGTCATTTGAAGGTCAGATGTGTCAGCCACTCACGCTCCTCTTCCTCCATTTGCCTATAGTCAGGAAGGACTGGCTGCTTCTTCAGACTATAAAGATTTAGAGGAATATGAGACATCTTGGTTAGCTTTTATACTACTGAGCAGGGATGGGCAAACTTCTGTAAAGGTCCAGGTGGTAAACTTTCGGCTCTGTCGGCTGCATGCATGACCTCTATCTCAGCAATTAACTCCTGGGCCCTCATAGTGTGAGTAGCCAAAGACAGTGTGTAAATGAATGAGCAAATGAGATGGTTGTGTTCCAGTAAAACTGAATCTATAGGCATTGATCTTGAGTTTTATGTTTTTTACATATCACAAAATGTTATTCTTCTCTTATTATGTTTTTAAATCATTTAAACGTAAATCCACTCTTAGCTCATGGACCACATAAAAGTAGCTGGTGGGCCAGATAGGGCCTTCAGGCTGGAATTTTGCTAACCCTAGAGAAGAGGAAGAGGAGGAAGAAGAGAAGGAAGAAGAGGAAGCGGAAAATGAAGAAGAAAATCCTGCTCTCTAGACTCAGAAGTTCCAGGTCATGTTTAGTTTTGCATCTCTAGAGGGAGGTGCCACTGACTAACAAGTGGGAATTGCTTCTTCTTACCTTCTTTTACTTCTCAAGGTCTACGTGACAGATGGCAAAATCAGCTTAGCTCAGTCGTAGGGAAAAATTAATAAACCCCCATGTCATGCAGTTTGTGAGGCCGAAAGTCTCTAAGAAGATTTGATTAATTGGGCAGATGCCTAATTACCTCAATCCTGATGTTACAGTCCTTGGGATGGTATCGAAACTCATAAAATCCTTGATGGACTGAGGTTACAGGACATTGATCTCCCAGAAACACTTCGTCAGAGTCCACAGGTAGATCGTTATGAAATGCAGTTGGCTTGACCCTGGCCAAGAACCAAGAGGGGCTGCATCGTATATACACTATTGAGAGGGAGAAAAGAAAATTGTCAGACAACATAGTGATACCATAAGGTCAGGGAAGCTCAGAGCCAGTTAACAATACAAGGCACCCCCCACCCCCGTAGTAGAGGATATAGTTTAGAGGTGATGTTCATAGTCTTACCTTCACCCTTGAGACACTAACATGCCCTCCTATGGCCAAGAAGAATCCGGGTATCCATGGATAAGAATTAACCCAAACAAGATGGTAGATGCCCCATTTTCCAGTTGTAAATGGACGGCCATTTCTACTGTGGCATTTATATTAGCAATTATGGGCAACAGTCCGCCTGCCCTCATTCCCAATTTAAACTTCTGGAGAGCAAAACCTCATCTTAATGTCTATGTTTAATCTTGGTATTTTCTCAACCGATACAGCTATTTAACCAAACTAAGTGAACAATGTTGGCATAGAAATTTAGTGATCATAGCTTAACCTAGTGTACCCTTTTTTTAAAAATTTTATTTATTTATTCACGAGAGACAGAGAGAGAGAGAGAAGAGAGAGGCAGAGACCCAGGCAGAGGGAGAAGCAGGCTCCATGCAGGGAGCCCGATGTGGGACTCGATCCCGGGACCCCAGGGTCACACCCTGAGCTCAAAGTAGATAGATGCTCAACCACTGAGCCACCCATGTGCCCCCTCGTAGTGTACATTCTCAATACTGTTTTTTCTTATTACTAATTGGACCTAGTAGTTATATTCTTTCAAACATTGTCCTCTTTGCATGAGAATATAAGCTCCATAAGAATGAAGATCTGTTCATTGGTGTATTGTTTAGAGCCAAGAACAAGCCCACAATAAATGGGTATTTGTTGAATGATACATGACCAATACTACCTATTGCTGAGAAACAGGGAAGCACGTGCCGACCCTCCCTGATCACAAGGGGCTATGTTTTAGGAGAACTAAAATAGGAGTAAAACTTGAGACTTGTGAAGTAAAGGGTGAAGGATGAAGCTGCCCAGATGTTGCTGATAAAGGATCGGAATGGGTTGGTGACTTGAAGAAGTATCACGCTCAATCAACCAGAAGGCAATTAAAGTTAGAATATTTTTGGTGGAAGCATTAGAGGTTGCTAGCAGTTAAGAAGTTGGGTGGTAAAATACAAGATCTGGCAGTTAAATCCCAGAATAGTTGGAGACTACTGAGGATTTAAAAGATGAATTGGAAATTCTGAGAAAGGAGCTATGTGCTTTCTTAAGGAGGCAGGCATAGAACCACTGGAAGGTTAACCTATCGTGGGATTGATTAGCTCTTAGGGGTAAACTGTTCATAGTCTTAAAGCCATCTTTTGCTGCTGGCAATTTCCAGCTACTGGAGAATCTCAGTACTATGGTCATAAATGTGAGTTCACATAAAGTGACTGGCCTGTCCATTCTCCCTTTTTGGCTCATGTGTGGTACATAGGCTGCATATTATCCCTTTACATAGAGGATGACTCAGGCATTAAGTCACTTGTCATTCTAGGCAGTGGGCTTAAGAAATACAAAAACTCAGGTTGGTGACTTCCAAGAACGGAAAGGCCAGTGTAACCACATTCTAACCAGAATGTAATGAAGCACCGTCAGCATGATTTAGGGTAAGGAGGGTCTGATTTATAATTTTAAAAGTTTGTCCCAGTGGGTAGGAGAACAGGTTGTTGGCATAGAGTGAAATCAGGGATATTCAAAGAGACCAGGACTAGCTCTTGGCTGCGTGGACTTGAGTTTCTGTAGAAGAGATGGAAAGAACCAGTGGGATTCTAGAAACACTTTGGACGCATGTACATGTGGGGCTGTGGAAGGAAAAGTGATAATTCTGAGAGAATCTGAATAGATGGCACTAAAATTAATTGAGATGAAGAAAACTGGAGAGAGGCAAGTTTGAGATTTAAAAAAATGCCTGCATTTTGTTTTAGGCATAATGAAGATACATGTTCTACATCCACATTATGATGTTGAGTAGATAGTTGGAAGAGTTCAAGGGAGAGAATAGTAGTAGGAGTAGTAGGGTCTCGGCGTACCTGGCATCTGGAAGGTATTAAAATGAACGGATATGTGGCAGGAAAGAATGGAATGATCTCATCAAATTTTCTGAGGGTTAATTTTGTCCACCATGAACATGTACATAAAGTGACTTCAGGGGCGCCGGGGTGGTTAAGCATCTGCCTCTGGTTTAGGTCATGGTCCTGGGGTCCTGAGATGGAGCTTTGTGTCTGGCCCCCTGCTCTGCAGGGAATCTGCTTCTCCCTCTCCACCCTGACTCGGTCATTTTCTCTCTCTCTCTCCGTCTCTCTCTCTCTCTCAAAGCAAATAAAATCTTAAAAAAAGAAAGTCACTTCATATTGAGTCCCAATTATGGTTAGAATCAAGAAGTTATAAAGTCTTTATAAAATTTATATTTTTATATATAAAATTTTATATATATTTTAAAGCTCTTTACTAAAATTTTATTGTGAAGCCAACTTAAGTGCTTGTTAAAAATCAAGTTCCTGGGGCTCCATTAGTTAAGTGTCTGCCTTCGGCTCAGGCATGATCTCAGGTCACGATCTCAGGTCAGGAGCCCGCATCAGGCTCCCCACTCAGGGGAATTCCGCTTCTCTCTCTCTTTCCCTCCCCTGCTCATTCTCTGACGCTCTCAAACAAATAATTTTAAAAATCAAGTTCCTTGGCCAAATTCTCAAAATTCCAATTCTTCATTTTATTTATTTTTAAAGAATCTATTTATTATTTATTTGAGAGCCAGTGAGTAAGGGGGAGGAGCAGAGGGAGAGAGATAAGCAGACTCTGAGCTCAGTGTGGAGCCTGAGATCATGACCCGAGCTGAACCTTTTAAACAACTGAGCCTCCCAGGCCCCCCTAGAATTCCAATTCTTGGAATGTGTAGTGGACCCCACATGTCTACATTCTTATGTCCCCCCGATCTTCCCTACCTAAAAAGTCTTTAAAAAGCCACTGTGGGATATAGGACCTGTGTATTAGAATTCTGAGTTGGTCCCTCCAGCTGTGAGGGGGACCATTTCTCTTTTCTCTAGAAATAGCTCTAAGAATCTCCATCCTGAGGTCTTTTTGTGTGTATTTCGACTGACTGGATTCTGGAGATGGACTAGACCCTGTACCTTGAAGAGTTTTGGGATATAATTCTCTTGGCCTCATGGTTAGCATTTCTGCTATGAATAATTCCAATCACTGGCCTCTTGATTTACCAAACTGAAAAAGTAAAGGTCTCTCTGAAATAGCTGAGAATCCAGAGACAAGCACTTGCTACATACACGTACACTGTGAATGTGTCTCTTCAGGGTTTCTGTCCAGGCGTCGTTCTCCCCAGCTAAAGCCAAGATCACCCTTCCATCTCAGATACATTGGAAACTTCTATCTAATCGACCAACCCCAATTTTCTTCTAGTGTGATAAACTCTCCTTAAAGGGTGAAAGGATGTTGCGGGGCAAAGAGCTACCTGTGGTGAAGCCAGTGGGAAACAAGGCGTTCCAATCTCAAGGATCCAAAGCAGACCACTTAGTGTTAGGCCCTTAGTCATTAGCAATGTCGCAGCAGATTGAAACACTCAGATTTGGGAAGTCAAAGCCGCAGCCTCATTATTGACCGTCAATTACCCATCACCTCTCCTATTACCCTATAAATACCTGGCTGTTCTCCAGAGCAAGTCCAAATCACAGAAAAAAGAAGGTACAGCCCTCCTACTGCCAGAAAAGCCTTCATCTGGCCAGAGCCCAAGGCAACATCCACTCAGGGAACGGGAAGTTGTGAGAGACCAGCTGCCTCGTGTTTTTAATAACTGAAGCCTGGCAGGTGTGTGCGATAATCCATCGTTTGGGGAGCTTAAAGAGAACCTTTACTCATTATAAACCTAAAATTTAGCCTTTTATTATTACAGATATTAAAGATTCATGAGGTGAGTAGAGTAAAATGTATCCTTTGAATATTAGCGCTGAGCAAAACTTATGTAGCTGTGTATTAGGGTTCTCCAGGGAAACAGAGCCAAACAGCATGCATGATAGGGAGCTGTCTCACGTGATTATGGAGGCGAATCAGTCCCAAGATCTGAGATGGCTGGAGACTTAGGAGTATGGACAGTGTGGCTTTAGTCCCAAAGCTTGAGACCTGGAAGAGCCAGTTTGGGCTTGAGCCTGAAGGCAGGAAAAAAAAAAAACAATATCCCAGCTTGAAAGCAACTGGGCAGGAAGAGTTCCCTCTTATTCAGCCTTTGTCCTTGGATTCAACTGACTTGGATGAGGCTCACCCACATTAGGCAGGGCGGCCTGCTTTACCCAGTCTACAGTCAAGTGTTATTCTCATCCAGAAAAATCCTCACAGACACACCCAGAATAGTGTTACACCAAATACGTTCATAGCCTGTGGTCCCGTCAGGATAGAAATAACCACCATGAGCTGCATGATCATCTCATAGCATCGGTACCTCTGTGAAGGTCAGGTGCCTTTTCTCCCGAACCCGGATGGGCAACATAAGGTTGTGCAAACCACCCAATTAAAAGTTCCTAAATGTTTTTCCTGGAGTCTCTAGATGAGTAACCATCAGACAGGGGGCTCTGAGGTTGATGGGGCGGGGGGTGGGGTGGGTTGGGGTGGAAGACAGTTTGAGCCTGTTTCACCAGGATGGATGCAGGGAAGCTCTGGAATTTTAGACAGATTTGAACTAAGGAGTCGTTAAGAAAATTGACAGAGCATTGTGGAGGGGAGGAGATAGAATCAGATAAGGGACGATAGTTGATAAAGTGTGGCAATGGGATTTCATGTGAAGTCATGAAAGAACAGCTGGGGTACCATCTGCAGAAGGAAGAGCAGATGGGCCACGGGACTTAATGGGAGGAAACAAGAGCTGAGAAGCAAAGACAGTTAACTTTACGACTTGGCATCAGGGAAATACAAATCAAAACCACAATAATACACCGCCTCACACAGGTCCGAATGCCTAACAGCAGCAATTCAGGAAACAACAGATGTTGGTGAGGGTGCAGAGAAAGGGGAGCCCTCTTACACTGTGGGTGGGAATGCAAGCTGGTGCAGCCACTCCGGAAAACAGGGTGGAGGGTCCTCAAAAAGTTGAAAACATAACTACCCTACGATCCAGCAACTTCACTACTAGGTATTTATCCAAAGGATACAAAAATACAGATTTGAAGGGGCTCATGCACCCCAGTGTGTATAGCAGCAATAGCCAAACTCTGGGAGGAGCCCAGATGTCCACCAACTGATGAATGATAAGGATGTGGTCTATACACAATGGGATGCTCCTCAGCCATCAGAAATGGAAATCCAGCCATTTGCAGTGATATTGATGGAACTAGAGGGGATTATGCTAAGGGACATAAGCCAGAGAAGGACAAATAGTATCATGGGATTTCACTCATACGTGGAATTTAAAAAACAAAGCCGATGAATATAGGAGAAGGGAGGGAACAATAATATAAGGTAAAAATAGAGAGGGAGACAAACCATTGGAGACTCTTGACTCTAGGAAACAAGCCGAAGGTTGCGGGTTGCGGGAGGGGAGGTGGGGGGCTGGGCATTAAAGAGGGCACCTGACGGGATGGGCGCTGGGTGTGATGTACACCGGATGAGTCACTGAATTCTACTCTTGCAACTAATAATACACTACGTATTAACTAAATTGAATTTTAAGATGTTAACTCTGGGAACCCTCAGGCTAGATTTTTGGGAGAAAGATAATGATGTGAGTTCACCAACTTCTTAATTAGACTCAAGGAGAAGACTGTCTAGGGCTCATTGGAACCATCTGTTCTCATCTTTTAGGCAAGAACCTCAGTGACTAGCCTAGAAGCCCCACTGTGGCCGGGGTGCAAGAGCGCCTGGCTCCCGGGGTCCCGCAGGCCAGGCTAGCAGCTCACTGCTGACAAAATCCAAAGGCAGAGAGACGAGTGGGGACAAAACACGAAAGGGATTTACTTTAGTGAGGCCAACACTGGGGAGACCGTGGACTAAGGTCTCAGAGACTGTCTCCAAAGCTCAAAAGACAAAAAACTTCCAGGTTTATAGAAGGAAATTGCAGGGCCGAGGTGGGTGCGCACATGCAGGCGGGAGGGAAGGTCAAATGGACCCATCCTGGAGTTGGTCACAGGCGGAGTCTGCTGGCTCAGGGGGGCCCTTGGTCCTGAGGGGGCAGTTTTGGTTTCCATCAAGGGATGCTTTGTCCCCAGTTCTCCTGCCTGAGCTGGGATGAAGAACTCCTGGGAGCTGGAGGTCGACATGGAGGTCGGGAGGCCCTTCTCCACCGCGACTCATGGTCATGGAGAAGCCGCCCTTTCAGCCAAAGCGTAGTCTTGAAGCTGAGTCCTGCCCAGAACGTGTCCGAACCGAGGGAGGAACAGGGAAGCTCCCTAAGGCCTTCCCTATGCCAGATCACGGCTAAGAACCAACCCCTCAGGCGACTGGGCCTTGGGAGAAGCTGAGAAGCCTGAAGTGGGCTCATGCAAGGCCCGCTGGGTGTCTGGGATCACCTCACTGATCTGGGGAAAGAGGAAGCTCTCGACACACGTGGGAGTCCACGTTCCTGAGGTCTGAGTGCTGGACAATCTCAAGTCAAATCAAGTGGAAGCATCCGGAGTCCTCTTTAGAATAGCGCCAGGACTTCTCAAGTGCGGGCCAGGTGTTGCCCTTGGGGCAGCCTTCATCCCTGGGTAGTGGTTCCCAGAGTGCGGCCCCAGAGGGGACGAATCAGCATCACGGGGGGGGGGGGGGGGGGTGTTGCTACAAACGCAAATTCTTGCTCTCACACCTGGGAGTGGGAGCCCCACCCGACAGTCTGTGTTTTAACAGGCTCCCAGGTGGTTGTGATGCAGGATACGGTTCAAGAACCACTTCGCTTTGCAGGGGGCGCCCCATGCGGGATGGATTTAGGAATGTCAAACATTCTGACTGAGCGGCTGAGGGACTAATTATTCACTGTTTTAAGTTTTTATTTAAATTCTAGTTAGTTAATACATATGGTAATATTGGTTTCAGGTGTAGAATTTAGTTCTTCATCACTTACATATCGAAGCCAGTGCTCATCACCCACCTAGCCCACCCCCCACCCCTCCCCTCCAGCGACCCTCAGTTTCTCTACAGTTAAGAGTCTCTTATGATTTGCTTCCCTCTCATTTTCTTTCCTCCCTTCCCCTATGTTCATCCGTGTTGTTTCTTAAATTCCACATACGAGTGAAATCCTATGGTATTTGTCTTTCTCTGATGTATTTCACTTAGTGTAATACATTCTAGCTCTACCCACTGCTATTTCTATCCATCTGAGAAAGCCCAGAGGACTAGGTTCATCTATTTCTAATTTTCAACAAAATTAAACTATGGTGGTTACACTTTTTTTTTAGAGAATTTATTTACTTACTTACTTACTTATTTGAGAGAGCGTGTGAGGGAGAGAGAGCAAGAGAACACAGGCAGAGGGAGGAGCAGGCTCCCTCTTGAGCAGGGAGCCTGATACGGGGCTCTATCCCGGGATCGGATCATGACCTGCGCCGAAGGCGGACACTTAACCAACCGAGCTACTCAGGTGTCCCAGTGGTCACACTTTTTAAAGGGATCTCAAGGGTTGAGTTAATCACATTGTTATCATTGGCCAATGCAAGACACCTTTCTCCCCCGCTCTCCCCCGCTCTCCCCACCTCAATTTAATTGATTTAATCAATCTAGACTTCCTCCATCATAGCTAGCTGTTCTAATGTGTTTGATGAATATTTTTGGAGCCCAATGTGAAATGTGTGCATGAATCCTTAATTACTTTAAATGCCATTATTTTGGGAAGGCTTTACCCTTCCTGTTGTCTAGATAGCCATATGGCTACTTGCTTACTTTGTCTCTTTATTTGAAACTATCTTTTCTTTGAGTCCTTTTCTCCCCATCCTACCTAAAATTTCATTTCATACCCCCCCTTCCTTATTTTTCCTTCTCAGTACTAAACACATACTATATATTTTACATATTTATTTTGGTTTGCTTATTTTTTAGGATGTAAGATCAAGATGGGAAGATTTGCTTTTTAAATTAATAGACCCTTAGGCATAAAACAATATTTTGCTCATAATCTCTCAATATATACTGAATGAGCGGAATGAATGGTATTGTGGCACTGTAAGTAAAGTGCCAAATCACTGATGTTTCTATTTCAAATATAAGTTTGTATAGAAAGATACCCATTTTCTTGACTGAAGTCATTTGATAGTATGGGATAGTCTTGTAGTGCAGCTGGCCTGGGCCTCTTCAGATGTACAAGTCCTAGAAAATATGCATTACTATATTTGTCTACCTATTCATCCGACACATATATATTGGTGGGAGGAAATTTACTTTAGAACCTTGGTTTGCATGCATGACTTCAGATTTTGGGGGGTTTGGATTGCTCCTCGAATGGCTCTTGTTTAACACATTGGGAAGAGCTGTACAAATAAAATAAAGGATTATTCTAAGAGAAGGTGGTAAGGGTGGGGAGATAGCGGGTAAATAATATTGGGAAGTAGAGTTTCATGTGAGCTGGTCAAGTATCAGGAACTCTGGTGATGGGAACATAGGTCTATGCAGGGACATCTCTTGTATAAGGGTTGCGGATGTTGCACAGCCCAGGAAAGTACGGGACCCTAACATTGTAATCCCCAATCCCATACACGCATAGCCTGAGAGAGACAAAGTAAGGAGTCAGAGGCAGCAAAAGCAAAGCAAAACAAAACTTTTGAAATGCCAGCAGCTTTCTTTACTTGCAAAGCAAAAAGGTGGTGACAAGAAATAAGAGGATGCAGGCTCAAAGGGCCAACTTCTTAATACCTGAGCTCTGCCTAGAGAGTTTGCAGTCTTGGGTCTTGCTGAGATCAAGGTGTCCAGTACCTTTGTGGAGAAATGTAGGTGTTCCTTGTGAAAGGGATACCAGCTTCACAAAAGTAAAATAGGAAGATATTGGTAGACATGATCATAACTTTCAGTTTTCTTGGAGTTAGGTCTCTCCGGGGCGATCTAAATCTGCATCCTGTTCACTCACCTCCTGTGAGATTTCTCTGCTTGTAGCAGGTCTCAGTTTCTAGTTACTCTCCTCTGAGTGATCTTACTGCCATTGCTACGGCACATAGCTAGCACCCATTTGCAACAGCTGGGGGTTAAATAGCTACCGACAACAGTATTGGCCATGACCTCCCCCAGCCCCCACCTTCCCGGTAACTCAGCCCACAGCTCAGAACGATCATTTAGAGGGGCAATAAATACAGATATACAATAAAATAGGTCAAATTTTATTCATGGATTTGTGGCCACATTGAAAGTTAAAAACACAAGTGGCCTCTTCTTAAAGGCATCATGAAAGGGATTATGTTAGATTAAAATTAATTAAAAATGTGAATATATAAAAACAAAATGCCACACGACTAAATTGAGTTGTGCTGCTGCTGAATATCCAAGGACACAAGCTTCTAAAATTCATGGATGAAAGGATTGAACTAATCCTCTTGAAATGAGTAATTGCATGGTCCATAAAAAGGTATTGACTGGGGAAAAACCAAGTCCATATTTAGCTGGCATGTGGCATTTATGAGGCTCAAGTTTCAGGGATATTGTTGGGGGAGGGGGAACCTCTCTCTGAGCTCATAGCCATGGGATAAAATAGGAATGGAAACAGTTAAAATACATAAAATTACCCTTAAGGTATGATTTTCTTATAGTTCCTAGGTATGAGCTCTATCCCAGAGGGTCTTGGTACAGATTTTAAGAATGGGAGCAGCACAGGGGCACTTGCATGGCTCAGTTGGTTGAGCATCTGCCTCTTGATTTCAGCTCAAGTCATGATCTCAAGGTAGTGGATGGAGCCTCGTGTGGGGCTCCCTGCTCAGCAGGGAGTCTGCGTGTCCCTCTCTCTTCCTATTTGTGCTCTATCATATAAAATAAAATCTTAAAAAAAAAACATAGATCCTGTCTCTTAAAGATGATAGAAAAAAATGGAAGTCAAATTTCCATGGAGTCTAATACATGTTTACCATTTTGTTTGAACTGGACCCAGTGGGAAAACCCAAATGACTGAGCTCATTTCATTTTTGTAAAGGGCCCTCTCCAACTGTAAGACATTCAGTCTTTCCATGAAAGATAAAGATGCTGTAATCGGGCAATCATCTATGAACTTAATATAACTCCTCTTACAGTCATTGGTTTGGGGCTCAAATATTCAGGTCCGAACTTAGTAGAGTGAGTAACTCTACTCTAAATAAATAAATAAATAAATAAATAAATAAATAAATAAATAAATAAATAAGAGTGAGTAACTCAGTAATCCTTACTGTTAAGGAAAAAAAAAATCCTAGGATGAGGAGAGTTTTATAAGACTAGAAGATACAGGGTCTTCTCATGAATACCAAGTATGGCAGTACAAGCACAGGAGAAAGAACCCAATATAACCCCACTTATATGGCTCTACTACTGGACTAAATGCCGCTTAAACTTCAATGGGGATTTAGACCTTACTTATTGTTACTTGTCCTAATTACTATTAATTAATATTATATTTAATATATATATGTCATGTACTACCTAACTGGGCACATTAAATGTCGGCTTTTGCAAGTATCCTTACCCAGCGTTCTCTGGAGTAGGCGTAGCCACAGCTCACACAGCGTCTTACTGTATCAAGAACCAGCGTTGGCGGGCGGGATGGGATGAAGATCTGGCTTGCTTCAGCGTGGTGAGAGGACTCATCAGGTGAGACATAGGAGCTTTCAAAAGAGGGGGCAAAGGGGATTTAAAAATAATGCAAAGGTTTAAGATATCATTCCTGAGCTTTGGGATCCAACTTTGGGACCAGGTTTTGACGGGCCTCATTGTAACAGCTGTAACTTCTAATTTTGTCTTAGGAGAAGATCCAGGCTAGGTGTAGAAAATTTGTATTAACCAGCAAAAAAATAATAATTTTTAAGGCTGAGAAGGCTGGAGGAGTTCAAGGCAAATAATTGAGGAAAAGACTATACTTGGTCTAAGGCTTAAGTCTTGGGATTTCCGATGTTAAGAGGTAGTCGAGGGGAGGCAGGGGGTTCAAATGAAGCAAAGAGGAGTCAGTAAGGTAACTGGAAATAAAATGGGATAAAGCGGGATTCTGGGAGCCACGCAGGTGGAGCCATCAACCACATCAACTGTCGTGTTAAACCGTTACGTGGGATGAGAACTACAAATTGACCATTACCTGTGGCAACATGACAACACGGTGACTTTGGCAAAAGTGGCGTTGGAGGAAGGTGTGAAGGAGACTCAAAAGTAGGTTATGAGTTAAACAGAAGACACGGTTCGGACGGGTGTGGTCAAGCCACTGATAGATGTCCTCTCGCTTCCCTGAGTCCCCACGATTATAGCAGTTTGTGGTGGTTTGTGGTAGTTTCGGCCTTGATGCTGAAAAGCCCATTGTGCTGCGGGTTTTGGTGTTGCTTCCAGAATGACAGCTCGCACCTGCAGCCGAGGAGGCGCGAGGCTTAAACACACCTGGGGAGACCGCTTCGCCGGGTTTCCTGTTTCCTCTGGCGTCTTGGGTGGAGATCTGAGACGACGAGGGTCTCTGGCTTGTTCGGGGGGCTTCTTATGCTCTTTATGTTGATTCGTGGTTCTGAGGACGGTAAGAGAAAGGGAATTCCGGAGGGTGGCCTTCCACGTGGTGGGCATGCTTTCTCGAACCGTTGGCTTCGGGGTTGCCTTTGCTCCTGTGGGGTGGGGGGACCGCAGGGGGGCCGCTGCTGTCACGGAGAGCAGGATCCCTGGGTGGCCTCTGTGGGCTTGCACCCTCCTCTGCCCTCCACCGGGCTCAGAGCCACTCCTAGCCTGCGAGTGGGGGTTAGTAATAAAATTGGCTTCGGGCGGATTGAATGAAAAGCAGACACCTCCAAATGACAGTGAGCCCTAAATAAACCGAGCAGAGGAGGCACGTGCCAGGCCCTGTCTCAGGACAGTCCCTGCATGCACGCGGCGTGGCCCGATCCACCGAGCCCGGCCTCTTGGAGGTGAAGGCCTGATGGAGCCTGCAGCTCTGACCAGGTGCCGGCTTGCAGCTGCGTGGGTCACGCCTGGGAATGCTCTCGGCGTGCGACGCCCACTGCGATGAAGTCCGGGTGGCCCTGAGGAGGCCTAAGGCCTGAGAGTTGCCTTGCAAGTCCGGGAGGCACTGGGCATTTCCTTCACGCTCCCGGAGCCCACTGAGCCTCGTCGGAGACCTCTGGTAGCCCACCCAGGCTCCAGGGGCACGTCCGCCAGTAGCACCCAGCTGTTTTCACTCTGGCGTTGAGCTTCAGGTTGACTAAGAAGTTAAACGTTTTCCAGGATGTTATTTGGGGACGGATACGGGGCTAATACTTCCCATGGTCTCCCTTTCATCAGTGTCCGTGACCTGTGGCCAGCGCTGGCTTCAGAGCAGACTGAAACCAAGGCCGTCCCTGACCCAGAAAGCCCAGCACCATGAAATCTGTCTGGGAACTGGCTGTCCTGCAACTGGAGGGACCTCGGATTTCTTTGAGTTCCTTTACCCTCTGTCTTCTCGTGGAACCAGAGTTGAAGTAAGAGGAGTTAGTGTTTCTTTTCTTTCTTTCTTTTTTTTTTTTTTTTTTGTTTTAAGATATTATTTATTTTTTCATGAGCAACACAGAGAGAGGCGGAGAAGCAGGCAGAGGGAGAAGCGGGCTCTCTGCAGGGAGCCCGATGCAAGACTGGATCCCAGATCCCGGGGTCACTCCCTGGGCCGCCCAGGTGTCCCGGAGCAGTTATTGTTTTAACTAATAATAGGTTGTTCTTTGTGGCTCTCCTGGGCCATTATTAAAAACTGAGCTATTACAATTAATTGTACATTGATATTTTTATTGCTCCCGTAATGTTGGTCACTCCCTAAAGTTTCGTGATGATTACCTAGCAGAAAAGATACCAGGTGAGAGGTGACACTCTAGACACCACGCATCCTTGTTTCCCCAGCTTTACTGAGCTGCACTTGACGTCATGCTATGTGGGTGTAAGGTGTCCGGCGAGGACCTGGTATATGGACGTGCCGTGACGGGATTGCCGCGGCACAGCTGGTCATCTTGTGAGCTGATGAGGTGTTAACCAGCTCTTTTTTGTGGTGAGAATATTGAAGATTTATGTTCTCAGCAACTCTCCGTAGATAATAAAGCATTGTTAACTGTGGTCACCATGTTCCGGGTTGGAGCCTCAGAAACTATCCATCTTGACCCTGACCGTTTGTGCCGCTTGCACCCTCGGATCAATGCCTCCCCGGCCTTCCCGCTGCCCAGCCCCTGCAGCCACCATTCTGTCCTCTGTATCCAGGAGCGTGGCCGTTTGGCTCTTCTAGATTCCACATTCAAGTGGGATCCTACAGTGTCTGCCTTCTGCTGGTTTCTTTCTCTTGGCACAAGGCCTTGAAGGGCTGCTGTGTCCTCACAAATAGTGCGTTTTCCTTTCCTATGACCAACGCCCCCTGTATCTGTGCAGCACCTTCTTTCTCCATTCACCTGTCCAGGGACTCTTAGGTTGTCTCTGTATCTTGGCTAATGTGAATAACGCTGTAGTGAACACCATGTGCATTAAAAAAAAAAAAAAAAGCCAATCCATCTCCCCATCTTTCCTGCCTGTGATGAGACCTAACTTGAGGGCAACACCTTATTTTGAAACAGACTGACCAATCTCCCACCTGTTCTTTTTTGTCGTTCAAAAGTTTCAACTCCAATAGGTTATGTGGCTGTTGTATAATTAAAAGGGGTGAGGGGTGGTTGATCTTGTCTGAAGCCAGAAAGCCTAAATTCCATGAACTATCCTGAATAAAATGGATTCTGGTGAGAAGGAAGCTGGTAGGAGACCAGTAGGAGAGGAATAACCCTTATTTAGGCAGTTGTGCTAATGAATATTAGAGACTTGTTGTTTAGAGCCCCTCAATCCCTAGTACAGGTTATATTTATTTAATAAATACACCTTGATTAGGGCCAGGTGGTCTACTTAGCCTTCACAGCAACCCCGTTTGCTAGATAGGACTCTGCCCACGTTAAGGATGAAGACCCCAAGGCAGAGAGCACTCAAGTAACTCTCCCAGGGTCTCTCAGTGAGTGGGGCAGTTGGGTCTGAGAGGGGGTGACTGGGGAGTTGCGAGGTCTCTCACACCTGCTGCTTTGGCTCTACGTGAACTTTGTGCTGAGTGTGGTCATGGCAGCCTGGTTTTCCTGGTGGGTCCCACACAGCCTCACTTTTAGGTCAACTGGTTCTACCTCTGGATCCAGGTTCTTGACCCTCCCGCGCCTTTGATTACCAGTGTATCCTCAGGCCCTAAACCCATCCCCAGCACATGGTGAGCATAGAGAGGTAATGGTTACGTACCATCAATGTTCGTGAAACAAAAAGGCTGTCGGTTGTCCCTTCAGATAATCCCACCAGGTCAAATGCAAACTTCCTAGGACATTTGCAGGTTTTTCTAGGGAAGAGGCTCTGTCCTTTTCATTGGAACTATAAGCAAGTCATCTGTAAGGAAAGCGGGGCCGAGGGTTCAGTTGCTAGCCCTGGAAGAAGAACCTGCCTGGGAAAAGGACCAACACGAGGACAGGAAAAGATTCCAGATTTTGGGGTCAGGGGGATGTAGGAAGGAAAGAACCTGGTAATTGATTATGCAATGGAATTGTTTTGTCAAGATATTCCTATTGTTTAGTTACTCTGGAGCTGAGGAACATGGGCTGGTATATTCTTATTTGTGCAAAATCCAGATCAAATAGAATGTCTTTAATATGTGATATTGTCCTGTATACTGCTCAACCCTACAGATTCTTACCAGGCTCTTAAAAAAAAAAATTTATTTGAGAGAGTGAGCAAGCAGGGAGAGAGGCACAGAGAGAGAGAGAGAATCAAGCCGACTCTGGGCTGAGTTCAGAGCCCGATGTGGTGCTCGATCCCACGACCCTGAGAGCAGGACCTGAGCCAAAAACCAAGAGTTGGGTGCTGACCTGACTGTGCCACCCAGGTACCCCTTACCAGGCTCATTTTATAAATTAAAAAGCTTAGGTGTATTTATTCCTTCCTATCAGTCTAGGAGTAAGCGTTTAAGACCGCATTTGAGCCTGAGCCGTCGGAGGTACTCCAAAGTACCCTTGAATACGATATTTCTAAGCCACGAAATGGTGCGCTTGAAGATGAGTTGTATGAACTAGTGATTCCACCTCACTTTGTGGACACGTTGGCTCTCATTGTAGACACCACCTTATATTTGTGATTCCAGAATTTAAACACATTTAATTATAGCGCACACTTCGATGCATGTCTCTTGGCTTACACTTTCCATGGAATCTAAGACTCTGGACAAATGGACAACGGTCTTAGGTTAATTGTTTTTCTTTAGAAATATTTGTGTGTACCGCGCTTATTTATGTTGAGCATGCTATATATCTTGTTTTGAAATACTACTGAGTTCTGGCTGAGGCTCCTATGGCTGTAGGGCCAAATCCAGCCAGCTTCCCTGGGTTTTGTAAATGGTGTTAATAGAATAAGCCCATTCTCTTGGGTATTGTCTCTGATGGCCTTCCTGCTCCAGTGGCTGAATGAATGTCTCTATAACAGAGACACTGGGGTTTTCAAAGACTCAACTACTTATTCTTCAACCTGTTTCAGAAAAAGGTGGCCGACTCCTGTTTTGTGTTGTCCCCTGCTCTGAAGTGCCAAATACTTAAAGTTCACTCCCAGAGTGACTCGCTCCATTGTCCAGGTCTGCCTAAGTCAGAGCCTTACTTGTAAACAGGTGTAGTGACTCATAACTGTACAGACTCAGCTGCCAAGCAAATATAATGTCAGGAACTATTTTTTTTTAATATTTCATTTATTTGAGAGAGATTGTGTGCATGAGTGTGGTGAGGGGCAGAGGGAGAAGCACACTCCCCCCTGAGCAGAGGGCCTGATGTGGGGCTCTATCCAAGGACCCTGAGATCATGACCCAAGCAGTAGGTAGCCACCTAACTAATTAGGGCACCCAGGTGCCCCAGTGGGTTTTTCTAAAAACAGACATTTTATCACTTAGCTCTGTTCTACTTTACAATAAGAATAATAAAGAATAAAGAATAATAAATATTCTACTTATTTCTACTTTAAATATTAATGTGAAAATGATGATTCTTATGTTTTTCTATTCCTAAATTGTTTGTAACCCTCAAACATGGTCAGAATGACTACTTTTATGCTCTTTATCTCCTTAGGAGTGCCCATGGGGTATTCTCATCGAAAGTTCAATCACTTATGTGCCAACAAATTTAAATATCACTGGTTACCTTCCGATATCCTGGTACACCCAAAGGTAAGTGGCATAGACCCCTGAGATGAAGGCCCCAGGTGTACTACTTTTATTTTTTATCTCTTTTTGCACAAACTTTCTAAAAAAAGAAAAAAGAAGTACATAGATTTCAGGCTGGTATGTATACTCTTTAGGGGAGTGAGAAAGACTGTGGTTTAGGAAAAGAAACTAAATCAGACAAATCTGGATTGTAAGCAACAGAACACCAAATCAAGTAGCTTAGACAAAAAAATGGAAATTTATACTTCGCAGAAGGAAAATGTGGGCACCCATCCACAAGTGTCTTTTGGGCAAGTATTTTGACTTAGTACTACACATGTTTTCCCATACAGTCATGAAAAAAGGCAAGTGTTAAGTATTGAGCTACACCACACACAGTGCTCTATGTGGCCACATAATTTAAGTTCAGGATTATCCCAGCCGTGAATTCTTATGGCAATTGAGTTATACCCGCCTGAGCATTTCTCATTATTCTTTCAGGTAAAGCACTGTTGCTGTTGTTGTTGTTGTTGTTGTTTTTATTATAACCTCAAGAGCTATTTTGTTTTATCAATTTTAAAAAAATCAATTTTATTGACCTCCATTCAGCCAGAGAAAAATCTTTGACTATAACCTACGTATGGATGGGTCTGGAAATTTCCATGAAGGTGCTAATTCAAATGTATATTCTCCTATCAGCTTTTTGTTCTATTTTTTTTTTTTTTTTTTTTTAGCTTTTTGTTCTAGAAGAACTAAATGCCCATGAGAGAAAATCCTTCTTAATTAAGCCATTAAGTTGGCTTTTGGGCTTCTGTATTGTAGAAGAGAAAGCTCTATTTTTTTTTCTACATATCAATGGATACATTTAAATAAAAAAAGTTCTGTAAAACTTATTAATTATATATAATGTCATATGTCTGATAACCCTAATCATTAAAATATTGTAGTGGGTCCTGGGATTTAAAATTGTTGCCTTCTTCTCTCATGGTCCTGCCTTGCTGAGCCTCAGTGACTTTTTATCTATGAATAGTTTCCCATCACTGCAACTATACGACTGTGCTTTCTTCCTCCCCCTTCATTGTAGGTATAATTCCCCCCCTTTTGACCACATGAATTTTCTTTCCCTGTTAAGGGCAGGAATTGACCTATAAATTCTGGATGGTGAGGCAACCTTGTTGGCCCTTGGCATGGTGGCTGTCCGAGGATTGCACTGCATGGTAGAAGCTGGCCAGGTGCCCATGGACATCATCTTTTAACAATTTATAAGTGATATTTTAAAATGAAGAACTTGTTCTGATGTCTATACTAATGAACTCTTTGAGTAGGGGGAAAGGAGCTTCCTTAGATTTTAAATTTGTAATAAAGGCATTTTAAAAAGAAAAATCTTGCAATTATTTGTTATGCTTTAAACAAAAGAAGTCCAGAGTCATGAGGAATCACACAATCCCTCTGCAGCTAATCTAGTTCCTATCCCCGTACCACTGCTTCTCGTGATAGATGTGAAGTAAGATGAAATCAGAGGGTGTCGGGGCTGTGGTGTGCTCTGGCCTCTTTTCTAATGAGGCCACTCCTCCCATCACGAGGATCCCACTCTGACCTCATTTAAACCTAACTGCCAGAAAGGGAGACAGAACATGAAGACTCCTAACTCTGGGAAACGAACTAGGGGTGGTGGAAGGGGAGGAGGGCAGGGGGTGGGGGTGACTGGGTGACGGGCACTGAGGGGGGCACTTGACGGGATGAGCACTGGGTGTTATTCTGTATGTTGGTAAATTGAACACCAATAAAAAATTAATTTATTAAAAAATAAATAAAAAAATAAACCTAATTGCCTCCCAAAGGCCCCATCTCTAAATGCCATCCTATTGAGGGTTAGGGCATCAACCTATGAATTTGGGTGGATGGGTGGGGACGCAATTCAGTCCTAAGAACCAATCAATCTCAGGAAGAAGATTCCCACTTTATAGAGTTTCCATGATGCAAGAGACTTGGCTAAGAGACCAACAGAGATCTAGGTGAGTGTGTAGTGGCTCCCTCCCTCACCAGTGGGGTGAGGACTGAATTTTCTCATAAGAAAAATTGAAAGGAAGATGAAGTTCCTAAATAGGTCTCAAACGCTGCATGTCTTGGGTGGTACAGTGAGTAAATATGCTCCCCCAATTCTGCCTCACTTGGTCCTTCCTTCCCTGACCCCTCCCCTGTCTTCCCTACTCCACCTGTTTTACCTTCCTAGTAAACCACTAGGGCACTTTACTGACACAATATGGAATATTCTTATGCTTGAATGTAAGACCATGATTTTTGTTTCAACCGAGAAATTATTTTTATACACCTTCCTGGAGAGTGAAGAGAAATATCAGCTCTTTTGTCTAAATTTTGGGATTATTTGTTTTAACTGTTTGAGTTCTTGTACCTCCTCAGGTCAGGGACTTTCTTGCACATGTAAGGTATCGTCCTCTATCTCCATTATTTCACCCAGGTCTTTGTTAGACTTATATTAGTGAAATTTCAGAAAACCAAGAATAAAAAAATCTTACAAAATAGCTTTAGAAATAAAGAAGATAGGTTTTTCTACAAAGAAAAGAATGTGGGGGCAATATTGGAATTCAATACCTTTTGCTTAATCTCTAACATGGGTATTCCAGAAAAAACCCAGAGGACAATGTTCAAATCACACAGTGTATACAATCAACTGAATTTTTCAAGCAAAAAAGCAAGGGTCATGGTCAAAAAAGCCCTTATGGTGGATCCTGCATCTCTATGTTGGAGATTCTGGGTAAAGTCCGTAGCAGCATTAAGGAGTGAAATATAAAAATAGCTATCAAGAAAAAAGAAAACTGCCATTGTTCACAGTGAATAGGTGCATGTGTAGAAAATACAAAGAATCTATAGACAAATTATTACAGTTCATATATTAAAAGCAACAGAAATTTGAGCAGCCCGGGTGGCTCAGCGGTTTAGCGCCACCTTCGGCCCAGGGTGTGATCCTGGAGACCCGGGATCAAGTCCCACGTCGGGCTCCCTGCATGGAGCCTGCTTCTCCCTCTGCCTGTGTCTCTCCCTCTCTCTCTCTCTCCGTGTCTCTCATGAATAAATAAAATCTTTTAAAAAAATTTAAAGCAACAGAAATTTAGATACCAGCATAAGAAAAGCAATATAATAGAGTGAACATATCAAATACCTATGTATAAACCTGAAAAATATGCAAGCACTCAAGAGAAAATTATAAAACTTTATGATTAGACCTAAAAAGACCCGAAAAAGATGAAATCATCATGCTCATGAACTGAAGATGCATGGATTATAAATTCATTCCAATACTAATTAAACCAGGTTTTTAACTTAAACTTGGGAAGCAGGTTTTTTTTTTTTTTTTTTTAATTAAGGGAAAAAGTTCTAGGATTTACTGTATAAAACTGTGTTTATTATAGTTAACCATCCTGTGCTGTCCTTTTGAAAATTTGGTAGAAAGGCAAAAATAAAAGATGGAAAAATATAAGGAAGTGCAAACTTCAAGAAATTATAGGCTGGCGATTGATTAAATACAGTCAGAGCACTCTCAGAGAACATGTAGAAGCATTTACTGTACAAAATATCAAGACAAACCATAAACTGATTATCATCAAGATAGTGTGATATTGGTGCAGAATGGACAAGGAAACCAACTCAAACTACAAAAACTACCGAAAGGAATTAAAGATCAAATAAATGTAAAGATATCCTGTGTTCATGGATTGGAGAACTTGTATTAAGATGACAGTACTGCCCCCAAAGATTGAATATAATCCCTATCAAAATCTCAGTGGCATTCTTTAAAAAACAGAAATGGAAAAACTGATCTTAAAACTCGTATGGAAATCCGAAATATCCAAAATGATCCTGGAAAAGGATGCAGTTGGACGATTCACATGTCCCAATTTCAAAGCCTACTACAGAGGTATAGTCATCACAACTGCGTTGCTGGCGTAAAGATAAACATATATACTAATGGAATAGAATTGAGAATCCAAAAATAAAACCATGATCTACGATCAATTGATTTGCAGCAAGGATGCCAAGGTCCCTAAATGGAGAAGGAAAACTCTCTTGACAGATGGTGCTGGGCGACGGGGTGTCTGCGTAAGAACAAAGCTGGGGTCCTACTGCTCACCATACACTAAAGTGGATTCAAAATGTAGCAAAGACCCAAATGTGAGAGTTAAAAATACGAAACTCTTCAAAGAAAGCATAGTAGATTTTCATAGTCTTGGATTTGATGGTGAATTTCTATTTTATTCTGTTAGTCGTATTGTCAATGAGGTTGTGTTCTTGATTTCCTTCCCCGATGGCTTGTTGGTGTATAGAGAAGCCCTGATTTTTGTATGTTGGTCTTATGTTCTGTCACTTTATTAAATTATTCCTGGTGTGTTCATGCAGTTGGTTTAGGTTCCAGCCTCATCCATCGCTGGGGGTAAAAGGCCTTTTGGTAAAACTATTAACCAAATTACTTGATTGTACAGATTAGGGAATTGCAGCCTGGAGAGAGTAAACAGTCAAAACAGCTCAGTGTTGTTAAAACAAGGGCAAAATTTTGGAGCTGCCAACCCAGGGGTTCCTTCTGTCACCGTATCATTCTCGCTGGGCTCGGCTCAGACAGTAGGAGGCTGCGGATTTCCTGCGGAGTTTGGGTTAGGATTGCCCTGAGAGGCTTATAAATGCACTGGGATGCCCCGGAGCTTTTTGGGGAGACCGGTTTCAGAGTCAGGCCTTTGCTAGTGGAAATAGCTGGTGCTGGCATTTGTGACAGGACGGGTGGGGACAAGCTAAGACTGGAAAGCAGGAAAGGCATCACCACGGTGGTCCAGGTGGGGAAACGCGTGCCCCACTAGGACGGCGACAAAGGTTGAACACGTTTAGCCACCACTGCTGATGCCTACAATGTGCCAGGTATTGAGCATGATCCAGTATAATAATCCTCCCTGTCACCGTGCTATGGGTGAGGACCTCAAGTCTGGAGTTAAGTGACCAGCCTGAGATTACAGAGCGAGCAGGGGTACACCTAGAATTCAAACCCGAATCCGAGGCTCCTGTCCACGCACCGTACTATTGCTTCCCAAACTCTACGATGCATGCATATTACTTGGGGATATTGTTAAAATTCAGATTCTTTTTCCCCCAAGTTTTAAAAGAGAAGGATTTTTTTTTTTTTTTAGCTCTATTGAAGTATAATTCACAAAGAGGAATTGTATATTTACTCTAAGGCTCTTATGCTTGAATATAATTTAAGCAATAGACGCCCTAAAATGAATTCTTGTTAATTTTGAAGAAGATAAAATACAGGGATCCCTGGGTGGCGCAGCGGTTCGGCGCCTGCCTTTGGCCAGGGTGCGATCCTGGAGACCAGGGATCGAATCCCACGTCGGGCTCCCGGTGCATGGAGCCTGCTTCTCCCTCTGCCTATGTCTCTGCCTCTCTCTCTCTCTCTCTCTCTCTCTCTCTCTCTATCTCTCTGTGTGACTATCATAAATAAATAAAAATTTTAAAAAAAGAAGATAAAATACAATAAAATATTTTGTAGACAGGACTTAACCTTGAGGTCTGTGATGATGACAGGTATACTGTTTTGCTTGTCCTTTATTATATTAACTCATAATCCTGGAGATTCCTATATCTAAATTTGACAATGTTCACCAATAATTATCCTGCCTTTAGAAGCCGGGGCAATCCATGTGACATTCTATATAATTTCTAAAGGTAATTTATTTATTTATTTATTTATTTATTTATTTATTTATTTATGATTTTTTAATTTTTTAATTTTTATTTTTTTGTAATAATAAATTTATTTTTATTGGTGTTCAATTTGCCAACATGCAGAATAACACCCAGTGCTCATCCCGTCAAGTGCCCCCCTCAGTGCCCACTACCCAGTCACCCATACCCCCCGCCCTAAAGGTAATTTATTAAGCTTTTACTTTTGCGATGGGGCTTTTTGAAGGTTAGTTTTTGTTAAAATATGGAACCAGCTCACCTTGTTATCCCTATCCACAATCCCGTTGTTTCAAGATTCTGCATTAGGTTTAATTGGACAAAAATGCTCTATGAGAACCTTTCCTCAGCACCTTAAGGATGTACATTCATAACAAGATGCCTTCTGGTAGAGTAAAATTAAATGAGAAAGCAGTGTTTTCCCAAACTTAGACCACAATTCTGTGTTTGTAAGAATCTCCTGGAGCTGGTTACAGGTACAGATTAGCATGTCTTGTCCCAGTTTTACTGGGTCTGAATCACTGGCTGGAGGTGGGGGAATTGGCTTCTTTTCAGAGAATCCAGAGCAAATATAAGACACAATATTGTCAAAGAATTCATAAGTGATTCTTCTGTATTACCCACTAGGATCCCTCGAAGCATCTTGCAAAGCCTGCTCTTTCAGTCTAATAGACACATATCAAATACTAGGTGAGACATTTTCAGGCACATCCATGTGCTTGGGGAAGACACGACCGCTGTGGGGTGGGGTATAGCCTAGAACCTTCTCACATCCTCCCTCCTGATTTTCTTACTTATAATAACTTCAGTTATAAAAAGGAAAATCCAAAACTGTGCTGAGGGTACTTCCTAGAAGGCTAGATCCCCCCATAGCTGAGGATGCAAGAGATTTACCGACACTGGAAGAAGCTCAGCGCCTTGATTTCTCTTTCCTGTAGTACCTGGCTTTGAGATCTGACACAAAGATTTCCGACGTGTTAGGGGGGGCTCTTTATGCTTTTTTTGTGTTGATTTATAGTTTTAATGATTCTAAAAAGAAACAGGGAATTTTGGAGGGTGATAATTTCAAGCAGTGGGAGTGCTTTATTTTTTTAAACGTACAGCTGTTGACATTGGGGATTTGTCTTTTAATACCCTGGTATGAGAGCTCGTAGCTTCAGCAGGGGAAGGTCTCATACCCTACCCCCGCTAACAGGAAGAGACCTTGCAACCTCGCATTAGACATTTCAGCCACGAGGCATCCCCATCCCAGCAGGGGGCAGAAAGAGGTTTCTCCTCCCATAGCAATGGTCCTGCCAATGAGACGGTCACAAATCAGCCCGTGACCACTCACTATGCTTGGAACTCCCAGGTTACTCAACGGCCTTGGGATTTACAGCAGCCTTCTCCACTGCCCTCCTCCTCCATCAAAGAGCCTTCCTCTCCTTTGTTCTCCAGACCTGCCCATGATTGTGCATTCCTTCATGTCCTGGTTTGCAATCCCCTGCTATTCCTGGATAAATCCACCATTTGCAAGTTGAATAACTGGCAATTTTATTTTGAAGGTTAGCACTGGTGATCAATGACCTGCTAATAGCTAACTCGCTAAAAGATGTCAGGTTCATTCTTTTTTGTTCCACTGCATTTTCTATTTATTCGGTCCATCTTTGTCATGTCTGTGTGCAGTGCCACCCCCACCCCCACCGCCGCAGACTTGAAGCTGTGGGTGGGTGACAGTCCCATGAGGGTGAAGACAAGATTTGGAGACAGAGACCAAGACGAGGGTTTATTGGGGGAACTTGCACAGAAGGCTCTAGGAGCGGCGGACTGGACAAAGCATCTGCTGCTGGGTCTACGCAGCAACTTAGCCTAGCAACTCTGTAGGCTTTATCCTCCTTGCATGGCCAGCATTCCAAGGGGCTGCGTCCTGACATCTGGGCGCTCTTCCTAACGAGGGAGATGCTCCACGTTGACCGCCCCAGGAGTCCTTGTCCTTGAACGCTGAACATGTTTTTCTGCACCTTCTACTTGATGGAAGATAGAGGGAAGACAGGATCTCTACATTCTTGAGGGTGTGACTAACAGGGGCCTTCAGCCTACAAACCAGCCTCCCAGCACATACCCTACAACCTCTGCTGGGCTAACCCATCCTCTTCACTGTTTCACAAACGTCTTGCTTGCTCACGTCTTGCTCACCACTTTCTTGTTTTCTTGCATTTATAGACAAACTGAATATTTTCAAATTTGCCGCAAACGCGCATTATAAAAAGCTATTTGGTTGTATCTGAATTACCTGGAAACAGAATTATCTGCTAGAGCTATATGGAATAACAGTATTAAAATTCTGATGACATTTATTTTAGTAATTTCCCTCCTATGCTCAGGCTAACTAGAATTAATTTGTAAAGGGCAAAAAAAAAGGAGATTAAGAAAAATATATCATCTTAAAGCATTTTTAATTTTAGACACCCTCTAATCATGTGAGAATGATCAACAAAACAGGGATTACAATAAGTAACATATAGATCCCCTCTAAGGAGTTATTGAAATATGTACTCAAAAAGGTAAATGCCAGTAAATGTTGGAAGGTCACTCTATCGGTGAAATTTATTCTTTGGCTTAAGTTTCATACTGGAGAGTAAAATCTGGAAATAAAATCCCAAATTATCACAAAATGTTGGGAAAATGTGGATGATTCCCTGTAAGAGAATCCCGATCGTGTATTAGATTTGGCTGCTGATGTAACAAATCCCCACAGACTTGGCACCAGAAGATAGCACCGTTTATCATCCCATACTTTGTATGACTGGAGTGTAGGCACCATGGGGTTCACGTGGGTTCTTCGCGTGGAGTCTCACCAAGTTCAAATCGAGCTGTCAGCAGGGCTGTCGCTTCTTCAGGCTCTTGGAGAGGCTGTGTCTGTAGGCTAATTTGGGCTGGTGGCAGCATTTGATTTCATACAGGATTGAAGTCCTTCCTTCGCTGGCTGTTGGTGGAGGTCACTAGACACCTCTCGTATCTCTTCCCTCTTGGGCCCTTTCAAAGGCAATGATGGCAGGTGGAGTTCCCCACAGTCGTCGATCTTACTGACGTCCCCTTCTGAGGCAGTCTCTCTCTCTTTTGCTTTCGGACAGAGGAAGTTCTCCGCTTTAAGGATTTATGTACTTATAGAAATGCCACCAAGTTCTGGGCATTGACTTTGTCTCCTGCCACACTGCCGAATTGCTGTATGAGTCCTAGCAATCTTGAGGTGGAGTCATTGGGGTTTTCTACGTAGAGTATCATGTAATCTGCAAAGAGGGAGAGTCTGACTTCTTCTTTGCCAATTTGAATGCCTTTTATTTCTTTTTGTTGCCTGATTGCTGAGGCTGGGACTTCTAGTACTATGTTGAATAGCAGTGGTGAGAGTGGACATCCCTGTCTTGTTCCTGATCTTAGGGGAAAGGCTCCCAGTGCTTCCCCATTGAGAATGATATTTGCTGTGGGCTTTTCGTAGACGGCTTTTAAGATGCTGAGGAATGTTCCCTCTATCCCTACACTCTGAAGAGTTTTGATCAGGAATGGATGCTGTATTTTGTCAAATGCTTTCTCTGCATCTACTGAGAGGATCATATGGGTCTTGTTTTTTCTCTTGTTGATATGATCAATCACATTGATTGCTTTACGAGTGTTGAACCAGCCTTGCATCCCGGGGTAAATCCCATTTGGTCGTGGTGAATAATATTCTTAATGGATTGTTGGATCCTATTGGGTAGTATCTTGTTGAGAATTTTTGCATCTGTGTTCATCAGGTATATTGGTCTATAATTTTCCTTTTTGGTGGGATCTTTGTCTGGTTTTACAATTAAGGTGATGCTGGTCTCATAGAATGAGTTTTGAAGTACTCCATCCCTTTCTTTTGGAACAGCTTTAGTAGAATAGGTATTGTTTCTTCTTTAAGTGTTTGATAGAATTCCCCTGGGAAGCCATTTGGCCCTGGACTTTTGTGTCTTGGGTGATTTTTGATGACTGCTTCAATTTCATCCCTGGTTATTGGCCTGTTCAGGTTTTCTGTTTCTTCCTGTGCCAGTTTTGGTAGTTTGTGGTTTTCCAGAAATGCATGCATTTCTTCTAGATTGCCTAATTTATTGGTGTACAGCTGTTCATAATATGTTTTTAAAATCGTTTGTGGGCAGCCTGGGTGGCCCACAGGCCAGTTTAGCACCGCGTTTGGCCCAGCAGTTTAGCATCGCCTTCGGCCCAGGGTGTGATCCTGGAGACCCGGGATCGAGTCCCACGTCGGGCTCCCTGCATGGAGCCTGCCTCTCTCTCTCTCTGTGTGTGTCTCTCATGAATAAATGAATACAATCTTAAAAATCTTAAAAAAGTAATTTTTATTTCCTTGGTATTGGTTGTGATCTCCCCTCTTTCATTCATGATTTTATTAATTTGAGTCTTTTTTCTTTTTAATAAGACTGGCTAATGGTTTATCTATCTTATTAATTCTTTCAAAGAACCAACTCCTGGTTTTGTTGATCTGTTCCACAGTTCTTCTGGTCTCTATTTCATTGAGTTCTGCTCAAATCTTTATTATCTCTCTTCTTCTGCTGGGTGTAGGTTTTATTTGCTACTCTTTCTCCAGTTCCTTTAGGTGCGAGGCATTTCTATACACTAACAATGAGACCGAAGAAGAGAAATTAAAGAGCCAATCCCATTTACAATTGCACTCAAAAACATGAGATACCTAGGAACAAACCTAACCAAGGAGGTAAAGGATCTATACCCTAAAAACTACAGAACACTTCTGAAAGAAATTGAGGAAGACACAAAGAGATGGAGAAATATTCCATGCTCATGGGTTGGAAGAATTAATATTGTGAAAATGTCTATGGAACCCAGGGCAATTTACAAATTTCCTGCAATCCCTATCAAAATACCATGGACTTTCTTCAGAGAGTTGGAAAAAATAATCTTAAGATTTGTGTGGAATCAGAAAAGACCCCGAATAACCAGGGGAATATTGAAAAAGAAAGCCAGGGCTGGGGGAACAGAATAGAGAACCCAAAAATGGGCCCTCAACTCTATGGTCAACTAATATTCAACAAAGCAGGAAAGAGTGTCCACTGGAAAAAGGACAGTCTCTTCAATAAATGGTGCTGGGGAAATTGGACATCCACATGCAGAAGAATGAAACTGGACCACTCTCTTTTCACCACACACAAAGATAAACTCAAAATGGATGAAAGATCTCAATGTGAGACAAGAATCCATCAAAATCCTAGAGAAGGACACAGGCAACACCCTTTTTGAACTTGGCCACAGCAACTTCTTGCAAGATACATCCATGAAGGCAAGAGAAACAAAAGCAAAAATGAACTATTGGGACTTCATCAAGATAAGCTTCTGCACAGAAAACTAAACAGTCAACAAAACTCAAAGACAACCTACAGATGGGAGAAGATATTTGCAAATGACGTATCAGATAAAGGGCTAGTTTCCAAGATCTATAAAGAACTTATTAAACTCAACACCAAAGAAACAAACAATCCAATCATGAAATGGGCAAAAGACATGAAGAGAAATCTCACAGAGGAAGACATAGACATGGCCAACACCCACATGAGAAAATGCTCTGCATCACTTGCCATCAGGGAAATACAAATCAAAACCACAATGAGATCCCACCTCACACCAGTGAGAATGGGGAACATTAACAAGACAGGAAACCACAAGTTTTGGAGAGGATGTGGAGAAAGGGGAACCCTCTTGCCCTGTTGGTGGGAATGTGACCTGGTGCAGCCACTCTGGAAAACTGTGTGGAGGTTCCTCAAAGAGTTAGAAATAGACCTGCTCTACGACCCAGCAATTGCCCTGCTGGGGATTTACCCCAAAGATACAGATGTAGTGAAACGCCGGGACACCTGCACCCCGATGTTTCTAGCAGCAATGTCCACAATAGCCAGACTGTGCAAGGAGCTTCGGTGTCCATCAACAGATGATGGATAAAGAAGATGTGGTTTGTGTATACAGTGGGATATTCCTCAGCCATTAGAAAGGACGGACACCCACCAGTTGCTTCGACGTGGAGGGACCTGGAGGGTCTGATGCTGAGTGAAATAAGTCAATCGGAGAAGGACAATCATCATCTGGTCTCCCTCATACGGGGAATATAAGACATAGTGAAAGGGATCATAGGGGAAAGGAGGGGGACTGAGTGGGAAATATCAGAGAGGGGGACAGAACATGAGAGACCCCTGACTGGGAAACGAACAAGGGGTGGTGGAAGTGGAGGTGGGTGGGGGGTGGGGGTGACTGGGTGACGGGCACTGAGGGGGGCACTTGGCGGGATGAGCACTGGGTGATGTGCTATATGTTGGCAAATTGAACTCAAATAAAAAAATATAGAGAAAAAAAGAGGATTTATGTCATTAGATCGGGTCACTTAGAAAATCCCGGTCACGCTCCCTGCTTTCGAATCCTTGATCTGTGGAGTCCTTCACAGCAGCACCTAGGTTAATGTTGGATTGAATCAATCTCAGAAAACAGTTTTAGAGGTCTGCCTACGACGGATACAATTTAACTCCAGATGATAGAAAAATAGAGGCCTCCCCAGCCTGACAATTCGCCGACGTGCAGAGTCCATTTAAAAGCAGCAGGTTGAGCCCGCTAAGCTCTGGGAGGCCTGCTTGCCGGGTGGCACCTGGGAACTTGCATTCGGGTAGTGTTCCCGCCACTCTTAGGACAGAGGCTCCCTGTGCCTGAACTGTTTGTGTGAAACGTATGGTTTATGTTCAACGCTTGTTCTCCTTTGGAGAATGTGGAATTTTGGTGTGTGCTGGGTGGGGGGGTGCTCATGTGGTTTCCCCCCATAAACACTCTGAACGCTGAGTCTGTGTGCACCTTCCTTGGTGGACCACACGCACCTGTTGCCTCGGCTCACTGCTGGGGGGTACGCACGCCTGGGCCTCCCCTGGGCCTCAAGCCTTGGACGCTTGAGCGCAGTTTCTTATGGCCTGTGCCCCACGCACCTGTTCCCTTGCTCTGCATCCTTCAGCTGTAATCATCGCTCTGATAGCCTGTGTGCTCAGTCCTCCTAGCGAGTCATCAGGACTGGGGATGGCTTTGGAGACCCTGACGCAGAGGGAATCCTGTAAAGTTTAAGACAAATAAAAAAAAAAATAAAACTTCCAAAGAATTAAATATATAGGAGCTTCTGCTTTGTAGAGGATTAATTGCATAGAAAAAAGGAAATGGGAAGGGCGGCGCCTGTGCAGCTCTGTGGGTTGAGCATCTGCCTTCAGCTCAGGTCGTGACCCCGAGCCCCAGGATCCAGCCCCACATCATTGATCCCCGCTCAGTGGGGAGCCTGCTTCTCCCTTTGCCCCACTTGTGCTCTGTCTCTCAAACAAATAAATAAAATCTTAAAAAAAAAGAAAAAGAGAAAAGGAAACAAATCAAACAGTTTAAAAAGAAAAAAACTATGATAAATAACATTAATATAGCAGAAATTAAAAATTCTTTTTTGAGGCTTTGATGAATACTTTTTTGGTAAAATGTTAGATGCATTCAAGAGACAGAGTCTAAAGAGACAACAGAGAACTTAGGAGTCATCACATGATTAATTACAAGTAAAATGGTGCTGGGAAAGCATATATTACAAGCAAGGTTTTCTAAGTGTAAATAAAAATTCTCACATTTCATAAACAAAAGTCTTTAAAAATAAAAAAAGGTGACAGAATGGGAGCCTCAGCTTGTTCAACGTTCCCAAATTTGCAGAAACTGAGAGTGGAGAACCTGGTTTATGATTCCAGGGGTTAAGCTCTTAACCAGTGGACTCTGATACCTTCTGGAACAATCCTAGATGCTTATATTGGAATAATTTAAATTTTTTAAAAAGATTTTATTTATTTATTTGAGAGAGAGAGAGAGAGGAAGCAAACATGAGTGGGGAGGAGGGGCAGAGGGAGAGGGAGAAGCAGGCGTCCCCCCAGCACAGCGCCCGCCTGGGGCTGGGTCCCAGGACCCCGAGCTCACGACCCGAGCTGAAGGCAGATCCCCGCCCGACTGAGTCGCCCAGGCGCCCTGGGAATGATTTAAAAGATAAATGTAAATCTTATGAATCTAGAAATGTTAACATCAGAAGAAAGTCCAGAAAAAGAGAGTGAAAGACAAAAACCATAACACGTAGACTTGTCTTTGTCTTTCCTCAGCCTCTTCCTCTTCGTCGCTGGAGCTGGCTCTCCAGGCTCTCGGGATGCAGACGGAGTGGGTCGCGGCCCGGGGGCCGGCCTTGACCCCGAGACAAGGCGATGCTGGGGACCCCGTTTCCAGCACATATAAGGAAGCCCTTGCGTGCTCTTGCTTGACAGCTGAGAGTATAATCTGTTGTCACAAGAACCAATAATAGGCCTTTGATATAGATGCTGGGAACGTTTTTTAGCGTGAGCTTGATTTCCAAGTTCACTTAAATTACACAGTCCCATTCTGGTCACAACGGGCATTTTTAGAAAGATGCAATAAAATGCTTAGTTGGAACGTGTGCTCCGGCTGAGTGTTGGAATGCACGTATCGGTCTAACGCTGGGTTATACACGTGGGCAGATGTGTGTGAACACGAGGGGAGAGAACCTACGATGACATACATATGTTTGTCTTCTGGGAGATCTTCCCAGCATAAAAAAATATACATACACCGTTCTCTTGTATTATAAGCAAATACTTTCAAGGCCTGACCTGACCAAAGTAACTAGAACATGAATCAATGGACAAATCAACAAAGACGGGCCTGTGGATCGACTGGATGCCAAGAAAGCTGGTTTTCTCCAAGTCCCTCTCCTCCTGGGGTTGCTTGTTTCTGGGCAAGTTACCTTATTGTCTCCACTGCTGATTTTTTCAGCCACACCCAGAGAAGAGCAGAAATAGATGTCTTTTGATTTCAGATATTTGTGATTTCGGCTGCTCTGCATGCTAGGTGGACACCTGAGCCTTGGCGGGGGTGCTGTGTGCCGCCCAGCCTTCCTGGTGAGGTCGCCGGGCTCAGGCAGCGTCGTCGTCTGATAGCACTTTTTGCCTGATATGCTTCTTGGGCTTCAGTGTTCGGAGAATCTGCAGTCACAGCTCCCGGGGGCCGCTGCCAGGGCGCCCCGCGGCTCTCCTGTCTGAGTCGGTGGGCGGTGAAGGCAGCCGAGGGGACCACGCCAGATGCAGTGGCTCAGGGCCAGCGCCACATCCTGCTTCCTGAGACGTGCTGCTGGGGTCTGTCCAGACCGAGGTCTCTGCAGCCAGGTCTAGAGGACGCTTCCTCGGAAGGTGAGGACACCTCCCATGCAGCCAGTCTCCTCTCAAAGAGGTTGGATCTTACAATCACATAGAGACTTCTGGACCAAGAAGACTTGGCTCAATATGCTGAGGCCATCTGGGCTGGGGGTGCAGGGTGTCGGGGCCTCTGGGGCAGGGAGGGGCATGCAGGGCACCAGGATCAGCTGGGGTAAGGGGAGGGGCATTGAGGCCCGGCTGTGATCCGTGATGCTGGGATTCGAGGAGGATTCGATTTCAGCCAGTTGGTGTGGCAGCTACACGTGCACCTCAGACCGACCCTCAGAGAATTTCTCAGCCACCTGAGATATGACCTCATGACGTCAGATTGGAATGACCGTAATATAGAATGAATGAAGCCAGAAGCCTGGACTTCCCGTGGGGCCCGTCCATTCCCCTTTTGTACCCATCTCTGAACTGCTGCGACTCTTTCCCTTGGGGAGGCTCCTCCGACCCTTACCCGAGTGAAGCTAGGGTAATGCTTCCCACACCTGGAGCAACCCGCAGCTCCCCGTCAGGCGCAGAGCACCTGCCTGCCCCAGGCCCCAGAACGCCCCCCCCCACCCCCCCTACTGTCTCACCTTCTTGCTGACTGATCTGTAAAGACCGAAAGCATCCAGCACCCGGGCCCAAGCAGCGTCGAACCGCTCGCCGTGGGACAGGAACATGTTTCCACTCTGGGAAGATTCAGATCCTCCTTAGTGGTGAGTGTCCTGAGCGGTTCCGGCGTCAGCTGGCTCTCTTACTGTTTGGGGGGCTTTCGTCGTCGAGGGTTGAACCTCAGCTGCTCTTTTCACCGTGCGATCCCACTTTCTGTTGTTATTTGGCAACGGACACGTGAGCGAGCAGCGGTCCCACAGGACAGAGGGCGAGAGGGAGACAATCAGGGGCGCCTGGTCGCCTTTGGCTGGGGTCCTGATGCTGGGCTAGGGCCCCCTGCTCCACGGGGAGTCTGCTGCTCCCTCTGCCTCGCCTCCCCCCTCATGCCCCACCCTGTCTCTTTCTCTGTTAAATAAATAAACAAGCAAACAATCTTTAAAAAAAGAGACAATTAGTCCCTCGGACCCATGACTGGCTTGCTGAGGCTCACGGCAGGCTTATTCGTGAGAAGCACAAGGACTAAACGATTGATGGTCACTGTCAGAGACACTCTTCCTGCCATTTCTTCCAAGTACTGCCTGGGGTCAGCTCCTAAACTGGTGCAAGATCCATCTATTGGGAGAGAACTGAACGAGCTTTTTCTGTAGGAAGCTCCTCCTCCAGCTCCTGGTATTTCCACCGCTGTCCCAGAGGCGCAGCTTGCTGAGGGGACCCGCCGAGAGGATAGGGTCCGAGTCAATCACTTGTACGGTTCGCGCTTAATGGCACAGAAAACCCAGTTTTCAGAGGAGACGCAAACTCCCTGACCGCATTTCAGAGACCTCACATGGTGAACCGGTTCTTTTTCTCAGCAAGAATTTATTTGCTTATTAAGACGCACGAAGGCGCTGCCCCAGGAAGGGCGCAGTTGCAGTGGGTTTGTGCTCTCGTGAGCCCACGCTCGTGTGTGGGGATCAAAGCAGCGGTGCAAACACTAGTGAGTAGCTGGGTTAAGACAAGCAAGTGTTGAGAAACGCGCCACTTTCCAAGTAGCCTGACGGGTCCCTTGCGGCCGGTCAACTGCGGTGCTGACTTCATTCAAATAAGGATTCCTTCTCCCTTTTGGAAACCAGCAACTTGAATTTTGAGCTTGATCATTCATTATGTGATGGTCCCGCCCCAGAAGCTGGTCAGCAGCCTCGGAAACACTCTGTCTTGGGGCCAGGGGATCCGCGGGCCAGGGGAGGACGCCCCGTGGTCTTCTCTCCAGGGCGGCTTCCCAGCCACCCTCTCTCTGAGGGATTCGAGACGCTCCCCCATCTCTATTCGTCTATTTTGAGTGGCTGTGAAGGCCTTCCTTAGAGGCCGGAGACCCGGCTACCTGCATCCCGACACCTCATCTCCCTACCGCTCCCCAGGTGCGCACTCGGTCCCTGTCTGCAAACAAGACAACTGGACCCCGACCTCAGTGACTTCCTTCCAGAGCTTTCCCCCCACGCTCTACAGTTAGAGCACGTACCTTAAAGGAACTACTGTTTCCCCGCTTACTCATACTCCCTCCTCTCCTTCCCTGAAGGCACTCTCTTATCCTTCTCTTCCGCCTCCCCTCCCCTGCCTCCTCCTCCTCCTCTTCCTCTCCTTCTCCTCTTCTCCCTTCCCTCCCTTTTCTCCTCTCCTCCCCCTCTCTCCTCCTCCTCCCCTGCCTTCCCCTACCCCCTACCATCCTCTCTCCTCCTCCTCCCTTCCTTCCTCCACCCCCTACCATCTTCCCTCCTCCTCCTCTCTCCACCTGCTCCCCTTCCCTTCCCCGCTCCAGCCCCCTCTTCACTATCCCATCTGCAATGGCTCTGGCTACCGTGAAGCTGCAGCGCTGCCCTCCTGCTGGCTGTTCCCTCATGAATTGCAGTTGGGGGTTCTCTGTCGCCCATCGCTCTGCAGCCGCTGCTCCAGGCTCAGGTGCCAGCCCTGGCGGCAGAGCTCCTGCAGTTTTACATTTTTCAGGCTGCTGGACCTCGGCCCACTATCTATTCCGGGCCCAAGTTCACAGTCTCCCAGAACTTCCCTTGGGTCATCGTATCCCACCCCCTTTCTCTCTTTCCTGTGACCAAGCTACCAATTCTGCTCCAGTTTCTAGAACTAGAACCTCGCCCAGTTTGTCGGAAATATCCTCCTTCTCACAGACTTCCTTCTCAGGCCTCCCTCACCAGCCCGGCTCTGTGACCAGGGCACTGTGATTTGAATCTTCACGTTATTTCCTTACTGTCTCTTGGCTCTGGTCTTTCCATCACCTACTTAAGGACACTTGTTTATTTAGGATGATTATGTCGAGGTAAGCTTACAAGCAAAACTGTCTATTATTTGGAAATAGTGGACGATTACAACTGGGGAAAAGCAAACCACAACACACCACAGGCAGGTCAGGGGGACAGAAACAGGACAGCTCCTCTATAGAGGAAGCGGGAGGGGGGCTGGGGAGCTGTTATGAACACAGAGTCCGTTGGAGAAGCCGGGAATTCCAAGCAGAGGGGCTCCTCATTGGCTGGGCTGTTGCCAGAGAAGCACCTTTCTTCCTCCTCCTGGATAGTAAAGTAGGTAAAGTAGCTCGAGAAGGTATGTCTCTGCCCTGTGAGGCCTGTAATCCCCCTGAAGTGGTAGGAGGTGAGAGCTCCTGGTTTTGGCCTCCCAATACCACTTTTTTAACTTAAATTCAGTTGTTTATTTTTTTTTTTATTATTTTTTTTTTAATTCAGTTGTTTATTAACATAAAGTGTATTATTAGTTTCTATTAGGTAGAGGTCAGTGACTCATCAGTCTTATGTAAACCAGGGTTCATCACATCAGGTGCCCTCCTTAATACCCATCACCCAGTTACCCCTTCCCCTTACCCTGTCCCTTCCAGCAACTCTCTGTTGGTTTCCCATAGTTAAGAGTCTCGTATGGTTTGTCTCCCTGATTTTGTCTTTTTTTATCTTTCCCTCCCTCCCAACACCATTTTAAATGAGGTTTCTTTTTATTAATTTTGACAATAATTCATCTTCTAAGCTGGGACACTTCTCTCAGTGAACAGAGGCATTATTAAAATCCCAGTGGGGGAAAGATACAGATGCAGTGAAACCCGGGACAGCTGCACCCCAATGTTCACAGCAGCAATGACCATCGTAGCCACACTGTGGAGGGAGCCTCGGTGTCCACCGACAGATGATGGATAAAGAAGCTGTGGTCTATGGATACAGTAGGATATTCCTCAGCCCTCAGAAGGGACGGATACCCACCATTTACATCGATGTGGATGGACCTGGAGGGTATGATGCTGAGTGAAGTAAGTCAGTCGGAGAAGGACAATCATCATATAGTTTCACTTATACGTGGAATGTAAGAAATAGTGAAAAGGATTATAAAGGAAAGGAGAGGAGCTGAGTGAGGAAAAACTAGAGAGGAAGACAAACCATGAGAGACTCCTAACTCTGGGAAACAAAGGGTTGTGGAAAGGGAAGGAGATCGGGGGATGGAGTCACTGGGTGATGGGCATGAGGAGGGCACATGATGCGATGAGCACTGGGTGTTATACTATATGTTAGCAAATTGAATTCAAATAAAATAAAAAAAATACCAAAACTCTGATTTATGGCCCAGCAAGCATACATTGTGCACCTGCTTTGTGAACGAGTCACCTAAAGGAAAACCATCTTGTCTTTGAGATATTAATCAGTGCTCCTACTTCCTGCATCCCTTGATGTTAAAACTTGTGATTCCTGCCGATATATTAATGTATAATCTTTTGAGCTTGTACATGATGTAAAAAGTAAATAAGCCTGTGGAAACTGTTCCTTCTCCAGAACACTTTCTCCCCTGTGAAGACTGTTTCCCAGGCAGTTGTCCTAACTTGGGCTCAAATAAAACTCTCTTTCTAACCTTAAAAAAAAATAAAAATAAAATAATAAAATAAAATAAAATAAAATAAAATAAAATAAAATAAAATAATGAAATGAAATGAAATGAAATAAAATAAATAAATAAAATAAAATAAAAAAAAATAAAATAAAATAAAATAAAATAAGATAAAATAAAATAAAATAAAATAAAATAAAATAAAATAAAATAAATCCCAGTGGGGGTAATAGGAAGGACTCCAATCTCACCCTACCCAGAGCCTGAGATTTGCGCACAGCTTGCCCAGGTACTGGCTGGTGTTAGGAAAGCCTGTTAACATTTCCATGTCATGGTTTTCTCTTCTTTGACATTGGTCTAACCATTGTACCTAGGTCTGGAGTTAGCACAAGGAGGAAGTGGGTCAGTGCATGTAAAGCATTTAGAGTGAGGAATGCTACATGGCAATCACTGGGTGCATTTAAAATTTGCATGATTTTTGCATCTATCACATTGTGGCCAATCACCTCGTCTCTCCAAGCCTGTGAGAACTGAATGTGATGACACACGTGACCACTCTCCCTCCTCCAGACACCACTCTTAATGACTCGATTATTCTTTGAAATCACTATTCCATCCTCATCCCACAATGCATTCCCGCCCATCCTCCTGCATTTCCTGCTTGTATTTCTTGTTCCAACAATGCGTTGGGCAACGTCTCAAAGCCAGAGCGCGGTTGCTCCTGCTGTCAGTTTTGCAATCAACAGTAACCCTTCAGGAAGTGCAGTGAAATCAGAGCGGTCTCGGAGGCAGAGGGGGGTTAGCACCCTCTATAGCCACCACATTTTCACTGATTCCTCTAAAATGTTGTTCAAGGCAAAGGTACATTAAACCGGAGTCAGAAGAGGCTGCAGTTTTCCAGAACAGACACGGTAGCAATCATTACTGAGTGTCTCCTACTCAGCTCAGAGGGAAGATGCCTTCCAAGGCCTGATGCCTCCAAGGTAAACTCAAGAGATTTCCTCTTCAGAGAAAGCCTCCTTTTTTGTCATCTGTTAGAAGTGCCTCCCAGTGGGCCATGAGAATGCAGAGTTTTCTGTATGGTTGCCATGTAGAGATTAGGAACTTTTAGCTAAGAGCATGGCTTCCCTCTAGAATTTGTTACCCTGGTGCCAAAATGTTAGACATAATTATATAGTTATTGCTTTGGAAAGACATGGGCATGGGCGTGTGTGCACATGTGCACCCCTTAGATGTATTAAATCCAAGAGGCTGCCTCCAAATGTGGCTGCCAACTGTGGAATGGGATGGTCTGGACACACCCGAGGTGTGGAATTTAGTGAGAGAGTTTCTGCATAAGCTCAGAGGGATAATAATGGTACTCGGGAGCCAGATTACCAGGTTCCAATCCCTCTCTCCTCCATTGTTGACTGTGCGTCTTTTGGCAAGTTACTTAACGCTATGATGCTCCACTTACGCAATGGAAAGGATCATAAGAGTAGTTCTTATTCATATGGACCTGTGGGAGATAAATTGGTTAAATGAAAAACACTTGGAACAATGCTTGACCCAGTAAAAGCTGGGTAGGTGAACTTAACTGGGGTTCTCAAGAGACCTGTACTTCTCCGATTCAAAAAAAAAAAAAAAAAAAAAAAAAAAAAAAAAAAAAGCTAAATAAATAAATAAAAATAAAAAAACAACAAAAAAAGCTAAAGTTAGAAAATTATTGAACGTAATTTATTTTGCCTAAAGGCTGAAAATTATCCCTGCTATTTGTAGTTATTTTAAGAAGTCAAGTTAAATGATGTGGTCAGAAGAGACTTCCTCACTCCAGAAGCACTGCGGAGTTCCTTGGGATGAGAGGCTCTAGTCCTTGCAAACCTATTTTCATTACCATCTGCGAGGCACGGCTGTATCGGGCTGGGCCAACAGTTCATCCGTTTGCTAGGCGTGTGTTCACTGCGGGTCCAGAGTGTGACAGACTCGGAGCTGGGCCCTGGAGTTACCACCCTGGGAAGACGCAGATACATCGGGGCATCGGGTCAGTGGAGGCGCAGAAGTGAAAACAGTAGGAGAAGGGAGGCAGAGGGCATTCTCAACACCAGGGAGCTTCCTCCAGACTTGGCCAGGACTGGAGAGGGCTTCATTCAGGGAAGTGTGGATGTGGACACAAGAGTCAGTCTGGAGGAAAAGCAGAAATTGTCTGGTGGAGCTTGAGGGGAAACACATTCAGGAAGGGAGGACTAACACCAAGAGGGGAGATTTGAGGCTTTTGAGAGCTTGGTGCTTGGGAGATTAAAAGAAATAAACCAAGGCTGGCTGGAGCTGTGAGATAAGGAGGAAAACAGGCACGCAGCCCTCTGATCAGGGAGAAGCGCTGCTCCCACATCACATACGTTTTAGCTCAGTAGATGTCTTATCTAAAATACATACCTATTCCCCGGAGGGCATGGTTGACTCAGCAGAACGTGTGACTCTTGATCTTGAAGTGTGAATTCGAGCCCCACCGCTGAGTATAAAGATTTAAGAAATGGCCCTGAGGGGGGCATTTGACGGGATGAGCACTGGGTGTTATTCTGTATTTTGGCAAATTGAACACCAATAAAAAATAAATTTATTATTTAAAAAAAAGACATTCAAATTGGCAAAAAAAGAAATTAAAATCTAAAAAAAATTAAAAATTAAAAATTAAAAAAAAATTAAAAATTAAAATCTTTAGGAGCACCTGAGTGGCTCAGTCGGTTAAGCATCTGCCCTCAGCTCAGGTCCTGATCTCAGGGTCTTGGGATCCAGCCCTGCCTAGCGCTCCCTGCTCACTGAGGAGCCTGCCTTGCCCCCTGTTTGCCATGCCTCCAGCGTATGTGTTCTGTCTCCCTGTCAAATAAATAAAATCAAATCTTAAAAAAATAAAAATAAAATAAAATCTTTAAGTAACATATATAATGTATATGTACATATACATTATATGTGTGTGTATATACATATACACACACATATACGAACACACACATTCCCCAATGGATAAATTTTATTTATTTAAAAAAAGATTTTATGTATTTATTTGACAGAGAGAGCGAGAAAGAGCACAAGCAGGGAGAGCAACAGCGGGAGAGTAAGAAACGGGACCCACGAAGGCAAAAGAAACAAAAGCAAAAATGAACTATTGGGACTTCATCAAGGTAAGAAGCTTTTGCACAGCAAAGGATACAGTCCACAAAACTCAAAGACAACCTACAGAATGGGAGAAGATATTTGCAAATGACCTATCAGATAAAGGGCTAGTTTCCAAGATCTATAAAGGACTTTTTAAACTCAACACCAAAGAAAGAAACAATCTCATCATGAAATGGGCAAAAGACATGAACAGAAATCTCACAGAGGAAGACATAGACATGGCCAACACGCACATGAGAAAATGCTCTGCATCACTTGCCATCAGGGAAATACAAATCAAAACCACAATGAGATACCACCTCACACTAGTGAGAATGGGGGAAATTAACAAGGCAGGAAACCACAAATGTTGGAGAGGATGTGGAGAAAAGGGAACCCTCTTATACTGTTGGTGGGAACGTGAACTGGTGCAGCCACTCTGGAAAACTGTGTGGAGGTTCCTCAAAGAGTTAAAAATAGACCTGCCCTACGACCCAGCAATTGCACTGTTGGGGATTTACCCCAAAGATACAGATGCAATGAAACGCCGGGACACCTGCACCCCGATGTTTCTAGCGGCAATGTCCACAATAGCCAAACTGTGGAAGGAGCCTCGGTGTCCATCGACAGATGATGGATAAAGAAGATGTGGTCTATGTATACAATGGGATATTCCTCAGCCATTAGAAATGACAAATACCCACCATTTGCTTCAACGTGGATGGAACTGGAGGGTATTATGCTGAGTGAAATAAGTCAATTGGAGAAGGACAAACATTATATGGTCTCATTCATTTGGGGAATATAAATAATAGTGAAAGGGAACAGAAGGGAAAGGAGAAGAAATGGGTAGGAAATATCAGAAAGGGAGACAGAACATGAGACTCCTAACTCTGGGAAACGAACTAGGAGTGGTGGAAGGGGAGGAGGGCGGGGGGTGGGGGTGAATGGTGACGGGCACTGAGGGGGGCACTTGACGGGATGAGCACTGGGTGTTATTCTGTATTTTGGTAAATTGAACACCAATAAAAAATAAATTTATTATTAAAAAAATAAAAATAAAACAAAAAATAATAATAAATGCAGTCAAACATTCAAAAAATTCAAAAAATGAAACCGCAACCAAATAAAGGTTACCTAAATTGTCACAATTTGATACTGATTAAAGACAAATTTGAGTAATCTATCAAAGCATTTATCTCTGGATGGATTGTCTCACCCATATCTGATGCAGGTGATACTTAGATGAGACTCAGGACTTAGACTTTCGAGTTGGTGCTGGAATGAGTTAGGGCCATTGGGCCAGAATGAGCGTGTTCCATATGTGAGAAGGACGTAAAGACAGACAGACTTCGGATGTCTGCCATCTCCCTAGTAAGAGGTCCACAAAGATAAAAGAAACAAGTTTTCTTAATGATGAAGTAATCAAAAAAGAATACATGGGCCATTTTTTTAGAACAAAGAATATGGGTGGGTCTCCAATTTGAACACACTACTGACTACCCAGTAGAATCAATGCATAAGATATTATGTTAAGTGAAATAAGTCAACCAGAGCAAGACAATTATCATATGGTTTCACTCATATGCAGAATATAAGAAGAAATAGTGCAGAGGACCATAGGGAAGGAGGGGAAATTGAATGGGAAAAAACCAAAGATGGGGATAGACCGTGAGAGACTCTTAACTCTGGGAAGAAAACTGGAAGAAAAAAAAAAAGAAAACTGGAGGGCAGTTGGTTTGGGGGACGGGATGACCAGGCAATGGACATGAAGGAGGGCACATGGTGTGATGAGCACTGAGGGTTATACACAATTGAAGAGTTATTTAAAACTACATTGGAAAATAATGATGTGCTATGTGTTGACAAATGGAATTTAAATAAAAATACTAAAATAAATAAAAATAAAATAAATAAAAATAAAATAAATAAAAATAATAAAATAAATAAATAAAATAAAATAAATAAAAATAATAAAATAAATAAAATAAAATAAATAAAAATAATAAAATAAATAAATAAAATAAAATAAATAAAAATAATAAAATAAATAAAATAAAATAAATAAAAATAAATAAATAAATAAAATAAAAAATGAGATATTAAAGAAATAAGTCTTTTTTTACGATCGAAAAAGAAAAGATTTACATTAAATCTGAACATCACGTATTTTTACCTCAATGAATGAAGATAAATTATAAAAATTTCCAGAGAGAAAATACATGACCCATACAAATATTTGTAATTTTGCAAACTGTAATTGCAAAATTACATTGGAATTGCCAAAATGAACTCTAGATGCTAGAGGAAAATAGAGTGAATGATTCTGAGTTAAAGCATATTCTCCAGTTCAAAGGCTATGCTTCCCTCGAATTCAATCAAGTACAAGGGTGTAAAAAGGGAAATGTTCAGGCCAGCAAAATCTCACAATCTCTATCTCCCAGATACCCTTTGCCAGTGTGTAACTGGAGAGCATGTCCTACCTGGACGGGGAGTAATAGAAGTGGACGCTCTTGCACACATGCCGTTCTCACAACCTGCATTGTCTACAGGAAAAAAGGAAGAGGATTAGTTTAGCAAGGGAGGACATTTTCACTTAAGAATTCTATCTCCCACTTTTAAGAAAAAGAACGAGATCTCTCCTTGCCCCTGCAACAATGCACTAACCACCGCTTGCAGCCAGTGAAGAATTGCCACAACCTCAAATCCTTGTTCTTCTCCAGTGAATGTTTGTTCAAAACAACCCTCCCCAGTTTCCTTGTAAAACCTAATAAAAACTGCCCTTCCCTTGTTTTTTTGGACTCACCTCAGTTTGTCATACTTTGCTTGTCCCAAATTGCAACTCTTCTGCTATTCCTGAACAAACTCATTTTGCTGGTCAAATAACTGGCCGTTTTATTTTCCAGGTAAACACTGCCAATGTGCAAGGGGAAAAAAAAAAGTGGGATCAGGGAAATAGAAAATGCAATATAAGACAGGGGAATGGGAAGTCCTACTGGTGTAGGGAAGAACGTTAGGGTTTGAAGTGGGCAGCCAAGAAAGAATTCTTGAGATGTCTTTGGTGCAAAAAGGCGATCTTGTTAAGGCATGGGGACAGGACCCATGGGCAGAAAGAGTGGTGCCAGCGTCTTGAGGAGGGGCCCATTATAGACTTTCAAGTTGGGGAGGGGGTTAGGGAAAGCAGAGTTCTCTAAAGAAGTTTGTAAGCAAGGTCTCCAGGACCTTGAGGGGGCTGGCTGTCATTGGGGAAAGGTCACTCATTACTGTCTGATAGAACCTCAGTCATGAGGCCCTTCAGATGTATATCGGTGGGTCATGTACTTGGGGGATGATCTCCAACATGTGTCTTGGGGAAGGAGGGTCAAGGTAAAGGAAATTTCTAAAGGAATTTTTACACATTAAAGTAGGCTTACAGGATCCTGGGGCTGGGGGTGGGGGATGATTGGGCTAAAACTGCCTTTTGCCCATAGCAAAGTGTCCACACAGAGGCAGTTGAGTCCCTAGAGGAAGGTCCCTCGGCGTGTTGCAAGGGCTTGTCAGTGGGCTGTGAGCAGTGAAGAGATTGAACAATTTGTCTTCTGCCTTTGTTTCCCGCATCGCCACAATGACAGCAGCGTGGCATCCGCAGGGGCAACGAGTCCAGGCCGGAACAAGGGCACACGGGTAATCCAGAAAAAAAGTCTGTCATCACCTCATTCTCCAGGGTTAGCAATGGGAAGAAGAGGCGATTTATACAACACTTGGAAGGGATTGAAAGGTAGAATCACATTTTCAAAAATAAGCTGATAAAGAATAGGCTATTATGCAAAGTCTGGGAATGACCCTGAAAAAGTAGAAAATGAATTCGACCAAATGTTCCAATATAGTTGTATTAGGAGGCTGGGGAGAAAGGCAGCGGGGTTGGGGAAAGCTAGCACGCTCACCTCCATACCTGGAATGGGAGCTAGGGGCTGCTCTCGGCCTATGATGCCAGGTGTCTCTTGGCCTCCCCACTAGGCAGATGTTTTTGGTCAGAAGAGAACATATTACACGCTTATAATTTCCCCCGTGGAAGTGCATTTTGGGAGCTAGAAGGGGTGTGAGCCCTTAGATAGAGAAGGAACCTGTGCAGGACCTTGGCAGGTGAGTAGCCCATTGTGAGCAACATTTTCTTATTTCCTTCCTTTTTATGACCCAATTTCCCACGGAACCTTGGCGTTTGGTGTCCATTTCGGCCTCTCCGGTCCTCTCAAGGAGAGACAGAGGGACACAGAGATGCACAGAGATGGAGACAGCGAGGCTGTAATAATTCCTTTGGAAATACCAGAAAACAGTTCCATTAGTAACACGCAAATTGGTGCATATTTATTTTAAGTAAATTGAGCATCCGGTTGGAGAAAACAGTTGTTCAGACGGGATCTGAAAGCAAATTGTCTTCTGGGTTTGGAAGAGTAGTGAGTCCGATGTGTGGTAAGAAAAGCAACTGCTCCTGGAAACAAGGTGGTGGGTTGGAGGCGCGTGCAAGTAGCTGTGCAGGCCCCGTGGTGCAGGAAACGTCTCTCTGTTATCTCTTTCTTTCAGACAGAGGCATGGTTATGACTCATCTTGATAATTTTGCCTCTGCCGCACACACTCGCGCACACACGCACACACACACCATCATCTTGGCACACGTTTCAATGTTCCCAATTGTGAAAGACGGCACCGCGTGCTCCACGGACTCAGCTGTGGGTGCGTGATTGGGTCAGCATCTGGAGCGGGGGGAGGAGGCGCTGGTGAAACCCGGCTATGGAGCAAGCTGGAGGCCACAAGGTGTGTCTCGGTTTCTAATTTGCAGTTTGCAAGTTTCTGTTGAGAATTCTCACAAAACAGTATCCTGTCCAAACCCCAAAGACCATCCTCCGTTTGTTTCCCGTCCACATCTCAAGCCTAATTTCCGATTAATTGCACATAATGCGCGATTACAGGCTCCCAGGACATCCCAGCAGCAGGCGTGTCCCTCAGGACTTTCGCCGGCAGATGTGGTCTCGTTCTGCACATGAAAGCTCCTGAGGGCGCGAGTTCACGTCCTGGCTCACAGGACACTTTCTCGAGTTGGGCATCCCCCCAGCAGTAGGATCGCACCCCCTCCTTCATGCTCCGGCAGCGACTGAGGTATTGGTGACATGATCTCACTTACCTCTGTCCTGCTCTGCCAGCTTTGGGAGCGAGCCGGCCGAGGCTGGGCCATGGGGTCCTCCTCTGCCCGCTCAGTGACAAGGCAGTGCCTGGCCCCGAGCCCCACGGCCCTTTAGGATGAATGCGTGCATAAAGACATTTCATTTCTTAATTCCAGTAACACACTGACTTGATCCACAGGTTCCCAAAGACACGGTGGGAAGATGGCACGGGTTTAATGCATTGCTGTCAGAAAGGTGCACTCATATGTCTTCTGGTGTCCTCTTGCTGTACGTAGCCTAGCTTCCCGGAGAAGGAGGAGAAGTTTCATCACATCCCAGGGAGGTAATACATGTGCAATTTACAGTGTCTTACAGTGTAGGGAAGAGCCACTCAAGGTTATGTCTAAATTCAACTGAAACAAAAGGACCCGGAATCTGTGAATCTCACCTGTGGATTCATTTCGCCACGTATTCCAATTCTTGTAAGTTATTCATGCTATTAACATGAACATGTCCGTTAAGCTCTGACCCTATTCAGATGCCCTGCTCCATCCAGGGCGGCCTAGATCTACTCACAGGATCATCAGGCTCTTGTCCCTTGGTGCTTCGTGGCCACAGCTCTGCCATCGTCAAAATCAAAACAGCGGAATCGGCCTAATGTTTAGGAGCCAGGGGTCTTCTGTGTGGACACGCAGCTCCCGCCGTCTACCAAGAGTGACCCGGAGCCTTCCCCCGTCCAGTCTCAGGGCCCATCCGCTGCCGAGGGCCATGTAAATAGTGTCCAAAGGACAGGGAGAGAGAGGAAGACGAGAAGTATTGAAGTCAGAGCCAAATCCAGAGACTCGGGCTAAGACCCTCCGGCTAGCCGTGCTTCACCCTTAGACGGTGTGTGATGCGGCCTCTGCCCTGTACAGGGAGCACGGGCTTTCCCAGAGGCACCTTCGGAAGACTTCTGGCACAGAAACGGCCAAGTAGAGAAAGTTCCAGAAGAGGAGACCATCTTTGTGTTCTGCGACTCTCTCTCACCCTCTCAGTCTCCACTAACCTGTTTCATTTGCTGGTTCTGTAAATTGTGCTGGTCTCAGGAGAGTTATTCTCCAGAAGTCTCGAATTTCCTCATCTCCCACCACTCCCTGAACAGTCCCTCGGCTTTGTTCCTCATTCTAACAAACAAAAACAAATAAAAAGCCCTATTTCTCTTAATCAGCTGGGAAACTTATCTGACCAGTATCTTCGGTATGAAGATAGTCATCCGTGTCATAGACAACCCCAACGGACGGAAGCCCCCCCAGCTCACTGCACCAACGTCCTTCCCTGGCCGACAGCTCGGCTAATGAGAAAATGGAGCCAGAAAACAGTGGCAGGGCAGGCCTTGCTCTCCCGAACCCGCAGGGACCCTCCAGGTAGGTGCCAACTACTGGTTTTCTCCTATTCCCAGAGGAACAGAGATAGTCACAGGGCTGGGGCGATGCCAGTCCATGGATTTAGGCATGGACCCATCTGGTTTAATTAATATATTGAGTATAAAGGAGCTCTTCGCTGCACTTTGCCAGTGGTTCTGTCTGGGTGATGGGGAGGAAGGTTTTTATTCAGTTGTGCACTGGGAATAAAGTTTTCCTACAACAAGGGCTCATATTCTGGGGTTGAGGTAGGGGAGTTTGTCCCACCAAAGGGGATTTCTTGCCTCTGCATTTTATGTCTGTGAAGGGAAACTTTCCAGCCTGACCTGGGACACCTTCCTGGTCACTCTTTGTGAACCACCAGCTATGGGATCCTGCCCCACTGTGTAGTGGGAAACATTCTTGAGCGGGGTTGGTAGAGAGGCACGATTCAGGTTTCACTTGCATTCTGAGGATGAGCATGTTATTAAGAGTTTCATTTTAAAGTCTTTACAGAGGCTGATGATAGAGCCTTGAGAGTCAGTATTGGATTGAATACCATTGCAAAATATTAAGTATATTCCAGGGTTTTAGGAGGGGCAGTATTTCCAATTAGCCTTCTCTGAGGATGAAAACAAGAAGAGAGCTTCAACTAATCCTTCAGAGCCATTCCTTTGGGCACATTTTATCATTGACAAAACGTATTTTTGTGTTAAAAAGACTGGGAGATACCTAGGTAAGCATGCCTGTTTTTATTTTTCCTCATCAGCATAGATCACTGGGAAAGAACTTGGTAGTAACCATGAATCAAGACTTGGCTCATTTTTTTTGTTCCATTTTGTTCATCTCATCACCGGTAGACAGCGTTCTTGACCCCCAACCTTGACCCTCTGAATCTTAGCTTCCTATACATTTTAATGAAGATTTTATTTTATTTTATTTCATTTTATTTTATTTTATTTTATTTTATTTTATTTTATTACTTTATTTTATTTTATTAAGGTTTATTCATTTATTCATGATAGAGAGAGGTAGAGGAGGGAGAAGCAGGCTCCATGCAGGGAGCCAGATTTGGGACTCAATCCCGGGACTCCAGGATCGCGCCCTGGGCCAAAGTCAGGTGCCAAACCACTGAACCACCCAGGGATCCCCTAATGAAGATTTTAATTGCAAGATTGTTTTTGAAAAAATAATCAAAATCTCTCCTTTCTGTCAGTTGAGAACTTTTCACAGAGAGAGAATTTTTCTCAGGGCTGGATTTCTATTTAAACCTCACAGTGCACCTGAAATTGAACTTTCAGAAGTACCTCTCCGTGAAAACCCCTTACTGGAGAAGGCTGGTTCATCCCCACCGTGCCATACGTGGCTGATGTTTCTGAAGAGGGAGCTGGAATTTCTGGGGGTGAGTGAACATCTGCCTACCTCAACCAGAGTGGGACTGGCTCTAGGAAAGAGTATTTGGGTACATGAACACAGTTTCCCCACTTGAATTCATGAGGCTGTAAAAGCCTGGTAGACGAAGAGGTGATACTGGGTCTGACTGAGTGGAGAAAAGCATTTCCTCATGAAGACTAGGGTAAGAATGGCAAATGGGATCTGCCAACTCTGGTCAGTTGCTCTTGGATTAATATCATTAATATCAAATTAATAATTTTTGTCTGCACCTCGATGGAAAGCACAATTGTTGCTTGTCCACTCCATGTAAATAAAGGCATATGGAAATGTATTGGCTGCCCCTGCATTAGGTCACGCCTGTATCCACTTTTAGAGTGGCCAGGTGATACTGGGACATGCTGCATTTGAATTCTGTCTCAGAACTGCCTAAGACACCAAAGCAATTTCTCATATTTGGCCTCAGTCAAAAGGAATTTGATGCAATCTTGGGAAAATACCTTCTTATTTTACAAAACATATGCATTTTTTTTATAGGTAACACAAATTCTGATTGCCTTGGTATGTCTTTGTTTTGGAATAATTGTCTGCTCCGTGATCAATATTTCAGAATTTAAGGAAGACATTTTTTCATCATTTAAAGCAGGCTACCCATTCTGGGGAGCAGTGTTTGTGAGTAAATATCTACAGTTGCTTTGGAAATAATACTGCGCATAGCTTTTCTCTTGTCTCAGCCAGGTCTAACCAACCATTTACTCCAGTATTTAGGGTGTATGAACATATTGCGGTTTACAAAGCACTTGGGCTAAACATGTTAGCACACTTTTATCAGATGAGAAACCTGAGATTGATAAAAGTTAAATGAATTGCCCAAGGGGCACTTAGCTAATAAAAAATTGAATCTAAACTTTCAGAAATCAATTCCAGGAAAACATCTCTAAACCTATTCATCGATCAAGTTATCTCCATGAGGTCAGGGGGAAGACTGAGGAGGTGAGGAGAGTAAGTTGAAGTTAGGTCGAAGGCATCTGATGAACTACTACATCCTAGAAACTCCTTTAAGTGTGTTCTCATTATGTCTCCTTTAATCATTGTGCTATTTCTAAACTAGAGGACTGAAGGAGATCATAAAAATATATGGCTTTATTGATGTGTAATTGACATGCAATCAATTGCACATGTTTAAAGTCTACAACCTGATACATCTTGACACGTGTATACACGTGATAACAGCACCACATCAATATAAGGAACATCTCCATCACCTCTAAAAACTTCCTTGCGCCCCTTGGTAATCCCTTCCTCTGTTCCCTGTCTTTCCACCCTCAAGCAATCACTGATCTGCTTTCTGTCACTTCAGATTAGTTTGGATTTTCTAGGGTTTTATTTAAAGAGAATTATACAGCATATTCTCTCTACAATCCGTCTTCCTTCACTCAGCACAATAATTTTTTTTATTAATCCATGGTGTTTTGTATCAACATTTCATTCACAAGGATATATTTTAACTCTAAAAAAATATCACATTAGCTTGGCACTCTGCTAAACACTTAGGACTCATCAGATCACCTACCTGTGTTCATGACTCTCCTCAAGCCTCTGCCATATTTTATTCCACACTTCTCTCTATTGTCCTTCATTCCATACACTTAGCTTATTAGGTGTCTCTCAACCCATCATACACTCTGAAACTTTGAAATTGTTTTGCATTTGTGCCATTAATTTATATTTTCAATAAATCTTTTCCCATGTACATTTTCATAATTATTATATGTTTATGCAACATACTTCAGATTCGAGATATATGCCACAAACACATATTTCTTGTCCAGAGAGGCTGACACTCTGACACAGGACGCTCATACAGAGAAATAATTACGATAAATTGGAATCATTTTATAACAGTCATGTACCAGGTCTCCCAGACCTTGCTGCTCTGAAAGTAACCCATGGATTGTTAGGGTCAGCATCACCTGGGAGGCTGGTAGAAATTAAGAATCTCAAGCCCCCTTCAGGACCAACTGAATAAAAGTCTGCATTCTGAAGCAGACCCATAAATACAGAGAAAAAAACTTGTGGTTGCCAGAGAGGAAGAGGTTGGAGGGATGGGCAAAATGGGTGAGGGGGAGTGGGAGGTACAGGCTTCCTGTTATGGAATGAATAAGTCATGGGCATAAAAGGCACATATAGTCCATGGTGTTGCAATATAGGGAACACAGTCAATGGTGTTGCAATAGTGTTGTATAGCGTGACGGTAGCCACACTTGTGGTGAGCATAGTGTAGTGGGTAGGTTTGTGGAGTCACTATGCGGTACACCTGGAACTAACGTAACATTGCAGGTCAACTATGCTTCAATTAAAAAAAAAAAGAATCTGTATTTTTAAAAATACTGTCACATGATTCATATGCACACTTAATTTTGAGAAGCACTCTATAGGGAATAAGACTAAGAAAATAGTGAGCTTATGGGGAATATTAACTCAGCTTTACAGAGTTCTCACAACTTTACCTTGTATTTGGAAGATGGGGCTGAAGAGGAAATAAAGGGCAGAGACTCACTGTGTTTTTCCCTCTTCCTTTTACAGTTTGCTATTTCTGGATTTTTGCCAATTATGTCTGAAAAGAAACATGCTACATATCTGGTGAGTTGCCATTCAGTCTTCATCCATCCTTGAGAAGATAAGGACGATGGAATTTTAGGAGTCTTGAGGGAGACGTGTCATCATGTCATCATGTCTCATATTATGAGTGAATGTGGATATGTGGGGTTCTTTTCCAATCTATTTTGTGTTGGATATAATCATTAAAATATCAGTTGTCTTCTTTAGAAAACAATAAAGCATAATTACCTTGGCACTTGCTTAAAAAATAACGCCCCACCAGGCCTTGTCCTCGTAAGGACAATCAGATGATCAGATGATTTGTTTCTGGTTAAACGAGATTGAGGAGGATGACGTGCGTCCATATGGGTCTTCCCGAACACAGACCCACAAGAAGGTTATAGATGTTTGTTAAACAATGAGGATGTTTCCAAGATTTCCTTTTTTAATTTACATTTTGAACTGATGCAAAGTTTATTGGGTACAACCAGCGCTAAAAACACACACAGGGCTATTGAACGCACTGGCAGGTGGGGGCTCAGGCCTGCATGCTGTCCTTCACCATCAGGCGTGGGGCAGCCTGGGAGCCAACACTGTCAGCAGCATAGCTGCGGGAATAGGAATCTTTATCCTGACGGTCAACCTGCAGAGGAGCTCGGCTTACATCCACAACTGCCAGCAAGCTCCCAGAGACGACTTCTGCTTTGTGGCTTGTTTTTCCACAGTACGTATTTCTTGTGAGGGGGCTAAGGTCTGGGTCCTACTCTAAGTACAAGCCCTCTCCTTTCCCACGAACGTCGTCCTTTGCTGTAACCTCTATCACATAGTGTAGTGTTCGGGGGGTTCATGGACAAAGATGCTGGCTGCCGCTCCCTCCCCAGCTGGGTTCTGTGAGGCTGGAGTCACCCGCCTTGACCTCCCTTTTTGTGGCTTTCCCACGTATGTGTCACTTCATTGGGAGTGATCACATCGGGGTGATGAAATCAGGGGCTTCTGTTAGGAACACACCTTTGGGGCACCTGCCTTGTGACTCTACTTGTCTTGTTGGTTACTGTTCAACAGGAAATTGTGGCAATGATCCTGTTTCTCACTATTCTGGGGTTTTGCAGTGCTGTGTCACTGACGATCTATGGAGTTGGAGAATTAGTCCAAGGGAACAAGGTAAGTAGAGGCCTGATAATCCTGAATGACAAGCTGAAGCAGTTGAGCTTCATTGCTTAAAAATACAGCTTGGATTTCCTGGAAACTTTCTTCTAGAACATTTTTTGTCCATGTTTTAGTATTTTGGTTTCCAAATCTATATTTTAAATCACACTTTCCACTCATAAGAGGGCAAATCTCATAGTATAATCCTCATGACTAAGGGTTAGGAGAGTAGAATCTTCATAATTTCAGAAAATGCAGATACGCTTCTAAATGTGCTGAGCATGAGAGACGAATATGCAGTATCATATGATGGAAACACTTAGGTATCCGGGTTCATTTTCTCTTCCAGCGTAGCTTCCTTATATTTGTTCCTGCTTTTTCCTTTTTCTTGGCTTTTACTTTCGTGCTTGCTCTGAAGCCTCAATTTTCTTTCCTTCCTAATTCACGACTACCAGCTGCATTTCCACTTGCCCTACCCATCATTACACCCTCAATGTATGAGAAAGAACCACCAATACCTGATGTGCATGCACTTACTCAGATCCTCCAGATGGCACACACTCTCTCCATCTGTCCACTTGCCTGAAACATTCAACTGGTGGCTTTTTTTTTTTTTTTTGTATATAACTTCCCTCCAAAGATAAATAAGACAGCAGATATACCAAAGATCAGACACATAATAGTCTCTCCAAACTGTTATTGATGGATGTAATTTCTTCTGGGCCCACTTGGCCAGCCAGTCTGGTTTGATTTGTTGGAGATGGAGGGAATAATCACAGTGTAATGAGAGAGTATGAGACTCAGAAAAGCAAAAAGAGATGATCCAGTTCTTGCAAATGAGTCATCTAGTGGCAGAAAATTCCTGGTGATTGATATTAAATCATTTTTCCCTCATCAGATTGTAGAAGATCGTCTTTATGAAGAATTAAACATATATTCACCGATTTACAGTGAGCTGGAAGACAAAGCGGAGGAATCTTCTCCTGTTGATTCATAAGAATTGTGTTCAGAACATTCTCACAGAAAAGGGTCTAGAATAAGCCAAGATCTTTGTTAAAGGGGCTACAGGCAAAATTTTGATTCTTGTCTATGATCTGCTAGTTTTACACTAGGATTTATTCTCCAAATGGTATATGCTGCCTGTTGTTTCTGTTCACCTAAAATTCCCCCTCCCCACCACCCACTTATGGGTATGTGATAGACTCCTATTTTTCTTGTTTTCTATTGCTCTCTTGTGTAGCAACTTTTATGGGAAGTCAACGTGTAATCAGCAAGCATTTATTCTGTGCCTATAACTGTACAAATAGAGGGAACAAGTGGAAGGCTGGTTGAGAGCTGAGTTAAACTTTCTGTTTTGGAACACCTGGGTGGATCCGTCAATTAAGAGTCTGACTCTTGACTGCAGCTCAGGTCATGAGATCAAGCCCCATGTCAGGCTCCTCACTCAGTGGGGAGTCTGCTTGGGATTCTCTCTCTCCTTCTCCCTCTATCCCTTCTTCTGCTCTCTGTCTCCCAATCTCATAAATAAATAAATATAATTTTAAAAAAACTTTGACAGTTTGATAATATTTGGTTCTTAGCCCTTTTCAGAGTTCACAAGAGCTACACATATGTGTGATACATGTCCCCCTCCTGAACTGGAACTGCCTAGAGGGCAAAGCTCATGCAGCAAATGTACACTGAGGACCAATTAGGTGTTTGAAATTTCCCACGCTTGTCTCCTTCACTTTGTGCTTCCCAGTTTCGCTCATAGTGGGAGCTCGAAGTGGATTTACAGAGTGGATGAGGGAACATTCTGGGAGGGTATCCCATGAGGTCAGGTAAGAGGAAGAGTAGACAAGGAAAAGAAATTACTCTGAAGTGAACGTGGTGGTGATAAAGAGACCAAACTGGCAGATAGTTTGTATTAAGAGAGTAGTTGGATGGAGATTTGAATAGGATCCTAGAAGCTTGTATTAATCATTTTGTTTATCATATCAGCTTAGCAATGGATGCTTCCTTTTGAAGTTTGATCTTATATGGAATGTTAGAAGGACCACTGATCTTATAAAATGCATTGGAATTCCAGGCCTATTGCTTATTAGTTGAGTGAGTTGTGGCAATTATTAAAAAAAAATAAATTAATTTGTCTTTTTTCATCTGTAAAAGTAAGATATTGAAGGTAATTTACCTGCCAGGATTAAAGGTCTGTTGTGGGAACACCCACACTCACACCCCCCTACACACACACACACACACACACACACACACACACGACTTACACTATATGTAACTTTCCACATGCAAATATTTTATGTTATATTTTAATGATAATATATTTTTTTCAAACACACAAGGTCTCATAAAAATCTGTATATTTCCTGAATCACCAACAAATTAACTGACACCAGTTTGTTCAATAATGTTTGCAGATTGATGAGTGGGCAGTGGGGAGTTTTACTAAGTAACTCAGTACCTGGAGAGGTGGGTAGGTGAAAAACAGGAAAGCCATAAATGAAAAGATCATTTAATGAAGAACTTGAAAATGAATTAATGAAGACCTGAGCTAAAATGGAGTCACTGGGAATGGAGAGAAATGGTTATATCTAAAACATGGAGCAAAAGAGAAATCGGGAGATCTTGTTAACAAGTTGAATTAAAGGGTAAAGTTAGACAAGCAATTGGTTGATAAACACATTCTGCCACAGGGTCTCGGGTCAAAGGAGGACACCTGCTAAGGTTGAAAGAACTGATAGGAAGTCGGAAATATGAATTGATGAGAGAGGGGCACAGAGAAACCTAAATTAAGCTCACTCTTAGACTTTCATTTTTAGGAAACCAAAGAGAGTTGCAATGGAGAGAGCCTGACAATGTCCAATACAGAGTTTTGGGAAAGATGAGATTTGGTGTCATTAGGAGAGAGATCATTATTAAATGAAGCAGCTTAACACTCTGAATTATTTTGAGATAAAAGGGAAGCCAAGTTAACCCTTGCACACCTATAGACACAGGGGTAAAAAGGAAGGAAAAACAAACCAAGGTCGAAACTACAATTAGTCAGAAAACTACACTGTAAAACAGTAGACAGCAGGTAGCTCAGAGCAGAGAGAGGTCTGGTAAAGAGAGACTAACTCACCAACAGAGACAGTATTTGCTGGCCTGGGCCACGAGAAGTCTCCAAGAGAAGACTTGGCCCTGGTGTGTTCAGAAGTGGGCCTCAGGGTGAAGTGCGGAGATGGGGCAGAGACAATGCAAATGAATTGAAACCAGGACCTGGTGGTGAGTAAGTAAATACATTTGCAGAAGAAAGGGAGGATGTCATGTGACGAGTAAGAGAAGAGATGGTGAGTAGCAGCTCATGAAGAAAAATAAGCAAAATGATTATGTTGCTGTTGCTGTTTTTGTTATTAAAGGGAGGAAAAAGTGGTTCACATCTTAGGCCAAGCAGACGGGTCCTGTGGAGAGCCTGAAAAATCATCTTGGGGTAACATTCACAACTCATTGATGAAATATTTGTTTTATGTACTTAGAGTGCCAAGATTAAAAAGTGGCAGGTAGACATCAACTCCCCTAGACTCTACAAGTGATCACATAACCATACACTTAGTATCTAATCCTAGTACCTCAGGTTTTCTACCTTAATTTTTCTGAAATAATATTGTGTCTCTCAAAATTTGATAGCAGCATAAAAATGTCCCCTTTCACTGTGTTGCTTGCTAAGTGATATCCCCATTCTGGAGCACATCACTTCCATGACGTATATATATGCATTCAAACTCCTAAGCCTGGTCTACCAGGACCTCGAAAATGCATCCAGTTTGTCTTTACAACTGCACCATACATCACTCTTTCTCAATTCATATTTTAGCCACATTGTTGACTCTGTCTTTCCTGTGTACGTGACAAATTTTCTCTCAAGACCATTCAGTTACCTTTTATGGTGTGCCCACATCAGGCATACACCAAGCACACAACTGGCCTGTTCTTCTCACATGCATTGGTTTCAAATTATCTTTCTAAAATTTTCAACTTAAAGGTAGTCTTCTGCATGAAGATGCCAGGTGCACACCTGTTTATCCAGCTTTCACTTATTGCTTCATAACCACTTTACCCCATGATGCAGTATATAATCATTTATTGTTAGTGTACTTGTGATCTTCTCAAAGTATCTCACTAGCATTTGTGCAATAAATTGGAATAATTTAAATTGATTTCTTGTCTGTGTTTGTGTTTGTGCATGAGGGTAAGGGTCTGACCAAGAGTAACAGAGACTCAAAGCATCAGTTCAGTGATGTCCAGGACCAAGAACAGTTTGTGGAATCCTCCTTTTTGATCAATACTTTATCAAATAGAACAAACTCCAAATAATCCTATAGACAGAAAACAGTTTTAAGAGCAATTGTCAGCCATCTCCTGCCAATAAATGGTGGGATAAAGTGTAAAAAAATGTGATGATGAATCTCATATACAAGTTCATTCTGACTCTAATTTTTTGCTGTGTTTGAACTTGGAATAATCTTCTCCCTTTGTGGACCTCGGGTTCTCTGTCTGAAAATGCAACAGAAGTTTTCCCACTGATCTTTCACTTTTCCATATTCTGTGCTTTTGGTAATCATAGCGATTAAGTTTGTGGCTGAGCTAGCTTTAGCAATCAGAGCTAGTTGATGCTAGCTGACGTAGGGCCTAGCAAGGCACCTGGGACAATAATACATGTTCTAAACTCCTCTGACCAAAGCTAACCAAAGGTTTCTTCCTGAAAATTGTCTTAGAAATAAAATTTCCCAAATAATTCCTATTCTATCAGGTTTGGGTCTACCTACAAAAAAAAAAAAAAAAAAAAAAAAAAAACACTAATAAAATAGAGCACTGTATTCATAATTTCAGGTTGATATAGAGTGTTGAGGTGAATTTATACATGCAAGAGTGTGAAAATCCATTGATAGTTGCTGTTTTTCATGAATATTATTTCCCCTGGAAAACCTCTACTCACTGCACAGTCAAGTGGGCTCAACTGGTGTCTCCCAAACAGCTTCTCTCTGGGACACCCTGCGTAGAGTTTTGGTGAATGACATTGAGGAAAGAGACTGTTTAGAATGTGAACTTTGGGATATAAAACCCTCAGAGCCAAATTGTAGTAGCCACAATAGATACCGGCTCTATCATCTTGGGCAATTTTATCTTAGTTTATTTTTCTTATTTCTTAAACTGATATATTAAACGCAACTATTTCAAATTCATTGTATATCTTCAAAGATCATGTAGCCAAGTGTCTAGAATGGTGTATAGGACATACTTTTGCATTCATAGATATATATCTATGCCTAATCATAAACTTAAAATTAGGAAAAGAGATATTGTCCCAACCTCTCAGAAGCTTTTGACAAAATTCACCTATACCTTGTCATTTCTAGTTCGGGAAAGTGGGTATGGGACTGGAAGGGACCAAGAAAGGTAACTAGTAGTAGGCTTCACATAATATACTTCTGGTAAATTGAAATGCATGAAATGTACATTGGAGGATGGCATTGGCTTAGCCCTAAATAGGCAGAAATGTAGAAGAGGTGAGGCCATAGAGAAACATGGTACCAGATGAAGTTTGGGAAACTTCTAAAAACATTTCTCTTGGGCAATGAACACGTGCTGTCAACCTAGTAAGAATGAACTGCTAGGAAAACGCAGTGCAAGAGCCTCAGTCCGAAACCAACACAAGGAACAGAGAGATGGATAATCAAGGGAGATTCTGGGATCTAATGTTCAGCTGCGCCAAAAAGGTACCAGATGAAACAACTCATTTTCTGTTCTTATTCTTTGGTGACCCCGATAACATTTTTGGGTTGGATTCTGATCTGTGCTCTTGTGAGTACTTGGTCACTGGGATAAATTTAGGGCAGGCAAGAGGGTTGACAATTAGTCTACGCAAGAAAGTTAGGAACGGCTTTCTACCTGGTGTGATAGTTTTCAGTGCTTCCTTTCCCAGAGACAAGTATCCTGGGATAGACAATTATCACTTCCAGCTTCCAGCCATGTTTTTGTCACTTGTAAATGAACTGATATTTTATCTAACAGGATTCTATGGATATGGCAATTCTATGGATATGGATATTTTATTTATCACAAAATAAACAGTGATCCTCTGTTGTATTCCAGACATTTTTCTCCATCACAGAACAGAAGATCAATATATTGTGAATCCTGCCCTTCAGAGGTTTATATTCAAATAGGGAGAGAGAAAAAGAAAGAAACATTCACTTGGGTGAATAGAAGATGCTATTAGAACGCAGAGGAACAGTATCACTAGCTGGGAAGGTACCACAGGAAACCAACAATTAAATTTTAAAAAGCTGAACTGAAAACAAAATAAATAAATAAAAAATAAAAAAAATAAAAAGCTGAATTGGAGTTTGAACTCTCGTGGGAGAGTAAGAAAGAGAATAAAGTTAAAGTTCATTGAATTTCCACTAGGAAATTCTGCTGGAAGCCTTCTGCTGGAAGTCTATGTTGTCTTAGTTCATTTTATTCCATAAAATAAACTGTGAGGTAAGCAATATCTCTCTTTAAAATCTGCAAGTTCCTGTATATAACAAGAATAAAAGTAGTTCACCTAAGGTCACCTAGCCAGGAGAGGACAGAGCTGGGATCTCAACCCAAGCCAGCTGGATTCAATATCTACATTGTTTCCTCTTGGCTCTACTGCCCCTTTGGTTACGGGAAGTGTGGGATAAATGAGTCCTGTCATCTTCCAAAGGGTTGTTCACTGGTTCCTCACAGAAAACTTGGATCATTGGGGTGACATCAGCATCATAAAGCATAAGACATCACTCCTCTTTGTTCCATTTACTTACTTACTTACTTACTTACTATTTATGTTGACTTCGTGCCCAGCATGGAGCCCAGTGTAGGGTCCAAACTCATAACCTTGAGATCAAGAGTCAGACACTTAACCCACTGAGCCATCCAGGTATCCTTGTTCCCCTTTATTTAAAAACAACTAATCCTGGATCTGCCCCTGAACACAAGTGCCTCTGTGGGAGCTTCAGTACCACACACCAAGGGACCTAGGAGGAGTCTTGCTGCCCTGGGCATCTGGTGCCAGGCAGACAGATCTGAGTAGGGGCTCCAGATCCATCAGGAGCTGGCTAACTGGCCACAACTTCTCTCGGCCTTAGTAGGGGAAAATCAGAGGAGGCCTCACCTGGCGTTGATAGGTGAAAGACTTTGTACAAGTCCGGTCTTACCAAGGAGAGATCCTAGCACTCCATTGAGCAAAACCAAACCAAAAGAAATGCTAAGTTTTGACACCTTGGAGAGGGCAAAGAGGAACTTCCAGTGACGCCCCTTCCTTGAAGAGGCAGTCATGGGGCTGAAGTGGTTGGTGGCGATGTTTCTCTCTCTCTCTCTCTCTCTCTCTCTCTCTCTCTCTCTCTGTTGGGGAAAAGCGAGAGCAATGATTGAGTTCCCAGCTACTGCAGCTGTGTGGGTCACTGCTAGAGAAAATGGTTCCTGTCCTGGAGCAGCCTGATTTTTGAGGCTCCATGACTGAGGATATGGAGGAGATCCTGAAAGAGACAGATAAGAGTATCAAAGGGAATGAAAGGGGCAGAGCTCCTGTTGACCACAGGACTCCAGCATGAAGCCTATCCTATAAGAAACCATCATTAGGCTAATAGCAGATTCCTCAGCAGAAACCCTACAGCCCAAGAGATAGTGGAATGACATTTTAAGTGTTGAAAGAAAATACTTGCCCCCCCCCCAGAGTACTGTATACAGAAAAATTATCTTTCAGATATGAAGTAGTCAGAATGGCTAAAATTAACAAGTTTGGAAACAACAAATGTTGATGAGGATGCAGAGGAAAGGGAACCCTCTTCACTCTTCTATGTTGTTGGTGGGAATGTAAACTGGTGCAGGCACTGTGGAGAATAGTACGGACATTCTTTGAAAAATAAAAAATTAGAACTACCTTTTGATCCAGCAGTTCCACTTCTGAGTATACACTGAAAGCAGGATCTGGAAGAAATATTTGCACACCCATGCTCATTGCAGCATCATTCACAACACCCAACAGGTGGAAACAATCCAAAGGTTCATCAACAGACAAATGAATAAAGAAAATACGGTGTATACATACAATGGAATATTATTAAGTCTTAAGAAAGAAAGAAATCTCCTCAAATGTACAACATGGATGAGCCTTGGGGATGCTATGCTAACATAAGACAATCACAAAAAAAAAAAAAAGACAAATGCCATATAATTCCACTGTGATGAGGATCTAGAGAAGTCCAATTCATAGAAACAGAAAGTAGAGTGGTGGTGGCCGGGGTCTAGGGGTAGGAAATAAGTTGTTCTGTGGGTACAGAATTTCAGTTTTGCAACAAGAAATAGTTCTAAGTGCTGTTGTGCATCCATTTAACTATATTTAACAGTGCTGACGCTGTACTTAAAAAATGGTTAAAGTAGTAAGTTTTATATATTATTTTTCCCATAATCAAAAATTAAAAAATAATTTTTGGACATTGTTGGGGAACCAGATCCAGGAAGACACTGCTGTTGCCTGTCAGTCACGGCTGTTTCCAGTAGATCAAGATATGGTTGCTGCTGCCCATGATAGGAAGCTGCAGAAATCCCACCAGTGGCCACACGGCTCCCCTAGAGCACTGAGGAAGGAGACCAGTAGGAAAAGCAACATTGCTGTTACTCCTCATGCTTGCTGAAGCGTGTGTCTACACCTCTTCTTGCCAACCTAGAAAAAAGTGTGTAACTTCTATGTCTCTTCCCCTACCCGACCTTATTCTAGCACGCATCCTTGACAGAGTATGAATTGCCTCTAGAACCTTAGCTGAGAGATCTGGTAGGGATTGGCTCTAGTCTTCTAGCCCCTTTCACACAAAGTAGGAAATTGAATGAGAAGGACCCCCTGGTTTCCATGAAAAAATCCAACGTACATACTCAAGATAATTTTACTAAGTGCTTGGTGTTCGCCTATTTGCATATTGCACTTCCTCTGTGGACGAATTTATATTCTTTTCTATCAGGAAGAGGGAAGGTCAGGATGGAACAGGATGCCAGGATGGAAGCAGATGTCTGTGCCATTGATGACTCTCTAGCACTAACTTTGAGGGTTTTGGTACGTCTGGAAGTGAAAACTATAAGCCATGGACAGATAGGTTCAAGACAGTCTTTTATCCATGTCTCTGTGAAAATGCTCTACTGTGTTTGTGGGCCTATAGCCCTATGTATGCACAACGTGTGGCCCGACTTTTGCATCTTGGAGAAGAGATTCACTCACTAAATATAAAAAATCTTTCCTTGTGGTTATTGTTACATTATGTTGGTTCTAAATGTTCCCCGTGATGGTGTTGAAGATAATTCTGTTTCCTGTGTGCGAATAGGTGACCTCATAGATTATTCCAGAAAGAGGAACCTCTCTGCAAAACAACATTATCTTTCTCGTCTCTCTTCCTTTATGTGTGAAGATGGGTAATCTCTCTCGATAGCTACATGCTCTTTTTGGGGGCTTCTTTCACTCAGCAAACTTCTACTGATGGTCATTCGTGTTTGTGTGTACCGGGTTGTATTCCATTGTATGAATTTACCACAATTCATCGGTTTGCCTATTGATGGACAGTGGACTGTATCCAGGCTTGGTCTATGACAAATTAAGCTACTATGAACTTTCCTGTTCAAGCCTTTATATGGACACACGCTTTAATCTCCTTAAATAAATATCTAGAAGTGGAAAGTCTCACTCCCATGAAAGATATTTTACGTTTAAGAAACTGCCACGTAGCTTCCAAAGGGATCGTACTGTTTTACATCCCCCCAGAGGCATATGAGAGATCCAGTTTCCCCGCATCAGTGCCAGCACTTGGAATGGCCAGTCTTTTTCATTTTACCACGCTAATGGATGCGAAGTAGTCTCCTTGTGAGTTTAACTTGTATTTTGAGTTCTTTTCATGCTATCACTTGTTTATTTGGTCAAGTGTCTATTCATATCTCTTGCCTCCTTTTAAACTGAATTGCTTGTTTTCTGGTTATTGAGTTGTGAGGTCGTTGTATATTCTTCATTCAAGTCCTTTATTGGAAACATGATTTGAAACTCTTTATTCTCAGCCTTTTGTTTTTATTCTACATCTACATATTTCAAGGAACAGATGTTTTATAATTTGAAGTCCAATTTGCATTTTTTGAAGGAGATCATGCTTGCACTTCTCCAAGTTCATCAGCAAAAGCAAGAGAGAGATTTTTCTCTATCAAGTAAGAAAGCTTCTGCCAGTTTACAGGTTACAGGAAAATCTGGGAATTAAAGTTTTCCGGGCATTTTCACGACCATCTCCCCATTCCAAGTCTCACCATCACACTGTTTTTATCACTAAGGTCCCTGACAACACAATAAAAGATTTATTAATATGCATATATCTAGTATCCTTTGCAGTTGTATTACCTTCAAAATCTAATGTTTGGCCTTGATTTCCATCATAGTCTCTGCTTTATGGTTGCAGAGTGTATGTATATATAAGTGTTTTAGGGGAAGCTTTGAGACTCCCTTGGTGTGCATTTGGTTGATATTTAAATAACCTAAGAATTCTATTCATTTTCTTTAAGGTTTCTTTTTTTTTTAATTTTTATTTATTTATGATAGTCACACAGAGAGAGAGAGAGGCAGAGACATAGGCAGAGGGAGAAGCAGGCTCCATGCACCGGGAGCCCGACGTGGGATTCGATCCTGGGTCTCCAGGATCGCGCCCTGGGCCAAAGGCAGGCGCTAAACAGCTGTGCCACCCAGGGATCCCTCTTTAAGGTTTCTAATGCACCTAATATCACCAGACAATGAGACAATACTTATCATCTCCTCATATTGTTCAAAACACTAACACTGCTTAACTCAAAACCTTCTCTTCTACATGGACCTCATTTTTACCCACCGCTGGCTCGAATCTCAGTAGGGACATTACAGCAATCTAGACATCATCATTATAATTTCCACTAATCTGGAATCTTTATGATTATCTGACTGCGTAGACACACTCGCTCCCAAAATTTGATAAAGAACGTCTACTTTGTAGAGCCATTTTGGTTCCTTTCTACTCACTTCCCCTAAGAGCAGCATGTGAGATCAGGATTTGAGTGCAGATGGTTTATTGGGTGATCTGCTCAGAAAGCTGTGAGAGGGAGTGGGGAGAGTAGATAGGAAAGGAGAAAGGAAGCCAAAATATGATGGTTAAATCCACTATTTGGGGCAATTGGGATTCAATTTCCCAAATCTTCAAGAAGTGTGTAAAACACCTCCCAGAACTGTCAGAGCACAGGAGGTTGAGACATTTAGCCATCTTTCTTTGCATGCATGTGAGCATTCAGTCTGTAGCATGTGCTAATCTTGTGCAATTTATATATCTTGCAAATATTACTTCCAAATTGATGGCCTTTCTTTTTTAAATGTTTTTAAAGATTTTATTTTTCTATTCATGAGAGACACAGAGGGAGAGAGGGAGAGACACAGGCAGAGGGAGAAGCAGGCTCCATGCAGGGAGCTCGACATGGGACTCAATCCTGGGACTCCAGGGTCATGACCTGAGCTGAAGGCAGATGCTCAACTGCTGAGCCACCCAGGTATACCAGATGGCCTTTATTTTTCATCTGCATGATTATTTTTAAGGTACTAAATGCTGTGGTTTGCTGTATTTAATAATTAATATTTAATTATTTAATATTTAAGAGAGTGAGAGCAAGCCAGGGTGCATGTGTGCCCTAGCTGGGATGGGGAAGAAGGAGAGGGAGAGGGAGAACTCCAAGCAGGCTCCACACTCAGTGTAGAGCCTGCCAGGGGGCTTGATCTCAAGACCCTGAGATCATGACCTGAGCCGAAATCAAGAGCCAAGCATTTAACAGACTGGGCCCTTCAGCGTCCCTAAACAACAAAAACAAAAAAACCTTTTCAAATTGTATAATAAAAACTCACAATGTTTCTGATTTCTTTTGCTTGGTGTAATATTTTCAAAGTTCATTCACTTTGATGCATGTATCAGTTCCTAATTTCCTCTTGTCGCTGAATAATGTTTTATTATATGGACATACCTCATTCTGTTTATTCATTCCTCTGTTGATGGACACCTGAGTTGTTTCCACCTGTTGGCTATGGTGAATAGAACTGCTATGAACATATGTATACAAGTGTTTGTTTGACTGTTTGTAGTTCTTAAGATCCCATATTATGTGATTCAATTTATACGAAACCCTTAAAATCGACACACCTATACATGCAGAAAGCATATTCGTGGTTTCCAGGGATGAAGGGTAGGGAAGCAATGGGCACAAGATTTCCATTTGTGGTGAAGAGTTCCCAGAGCCAGGCAGAGGTGATGGCTGCACGACACTGAATGTACTAAATGCCTTTGAATCATACACTTTAAAAAGGCTAATGGCGGGACGCCGGGGTGGCTCAGTGGTTGAGTGTCTGCCTTCATCTCAGGGTGTGATCCTGGAGTCCCGGGGTCGAGTCCCACATCGGGCTCCCTGCATGGAGCCTGCTTCTCCCTCTGCCTCTGCCTCTCTCTCTCTCTGTCTCTCATGAATACATAAATAAATAAAGTTTAAAAAAAATAAAAAGGCTAATGGCTACTTTTGGAAATAAGAGATTTTTACTGGGCCTTTATGCTTGGATAAGAGTGTAAAATGATGGATAAGTGTTTAAGTGTAGAGTCTGCATTCTGGAATATGTGTCTAGACTTGGGGATAAAATGGTGGAAGCCACCTGCACTTAAATGCTACTTACATTTATGTAACTGGATGTGATCAACCCAAAATAAAGAGTTTAAGAGAAAAAAGAAGATATCTCTTTTGCAAGTTTTGATTATATGAAATTTTACAAATAGAGGAAAGAATAGAGGAAAAGTCAATACAGAAAATGAGAGCTCATGGTCGCTGTTATGAACCAAAATCCAATATAAAAGGTATTTTTGAATTTTTTACTTAAAACGTCTGACTAAAAACCTGAGTTAGAAAATGACATTTCTCCAGCTTAAGAATTCTCTTTGTTTGGCAGCCAAAGAATAAAGACCTGGCAATGGGCTGTGCTTGGGTGTCATATCTAGGAACCTCCTTGTGTTTGGAAACTCTGTGTTTGTCATAGTCTGAGCATCTGGGCCAAGAAATCTTTAGCAGGAACCCCTGTGGGGTTTTCCTTATCTTTGTTTTAGCCCCTGGTGCTCTCTGATAAACAGCTGCAATGTGTCCAGACTTCTAGTACAGTAGATAATTACTCATCTCTGTTGCCTAGAGTTAGACTCTGAAGCTTTATTCCACTCCCTCATCCCCTTTTCACTCCTTTCTGTTTCCCTGGCTGAGATCCCACTTATTCTGGAAGTTAATCTTTTCCCATTGAAATAGATAGATACTGAGAATAGTGCATTTCTTCTCTACCTCTCCTTTATGACTTTGCTTTGGATCTTTCTTAATTATCCTACAGTAAAACCAAAGTAGGGGTGGCTATTATCAGAATTAATAAAAGTGGAGAATATGTCTCTTTCCCTTCTTTTCATCGCCAAATTTACAGAACAAACATTTAAAATCAGAATTTTGTGAGCTCAAAAGGAAATAAGCAACCTGTCAATAATTTTATATATGTAATATATAAAATATAAAAGTTGAATAAAATATAATTATAAAAATATAATCATATATGATTATATATGTAATATGGTTTATCTATGCATACCTATCTCTATGTGTATTCTCCTCAAATTCAAAACAAAAACTGAAAAAAATACCATTGACATTGATTTAAGGACATTAAGGAAATTAAAGATTAGAAAAGCTTTATTGTTACCTTGGTTACAGACCTGGTCACTGATGTAGCACGAGCTTAACACTGATATTTATATATTTGTGACTCTAATGATCTTCTATCCTTCTCCCTAATTCCCAATGTTACTCACCAAGTCCAGGCAGCTGTCTGGCTGGTAGTGGGGCATGGCTGGGTGAGCGGGTGGAAAAAGTGGGCAGTAAGCATTGAGATTGAGACTATTTGAGTTCATGGAAGGAAAATAGAATATTTTCACATCATGAGGGACTGGAGAGAATTAGTTTATCTGCTGCCTGATTTCCTAAGCACCTCCTTGCAGTAGACAATTAAAATTATTTGGAATTTACACAGCAGAATTGCCTATCCTCCTTTATTTATTTACTCAGTCATTTATGTTATACCAGTATGGATATTTATTGTATATGTTAGATTCTAATCCAGTACAACTTTATTTATCTCATTGATTAAAATGTTCCAGCTTTGGGCAGCCCGGGTGGCTCAGCAGTTTGGCGCCTGACTTCAGCTCAGGGCGTGATTCTGGGGTCCCGGGATCGAGTCCCACATCGGACTCCCCGCATGGAGCCTGCTTCTCCCTCTGCCTGTGTCTCTGCCTCTCTCTGTGTGTCTCTCTCATAAATAAATAAAATATATTTTTTAAAAAGTTCCAGCTTTGGACATTATAAGCTCTTTCAGTTGTCTCCTCTGTCCCCTTGACATCTCCTGTCACTGTTTCTTTTTGATTACTTTCTTACTTTTTGGCATGGAAATATACTCCAAACTTATCTTGTCTATTTCTTACCCAAGACCTAGAATATACCACTTGCTCAAGGTATTGTTTCTTTATTGGAGCATGGTATTTGAAGCAAAAATCTGCAAATTAGGTGTGCTTGTTACTGGGGTGTTGTTCTTTTAAAGTACTCTCAATGGAAAGAGCAGGGAAATGGGTGTGCACGCTGACCCCTGTAAACATATGTATCTATAAATATTCCTGGGTATATCCACCTGTGTCTATCTTAGCTGAAATATGAGCCCATACTGATTTCTCCATCTCTAATAGGTTGCCACGTCGATCATTCTAGACTTCTCCCCTGGCCCATCCATAACGTCCCATTCCAACAATGAGAAACCCGGCTTCCGCAATCCACCGTCCACTTAGTTGTTCAATTCCAGTATCTGTGTATAGTAGTTTTACACTTGACTGACAACATTAATGCATGCTGTAGGCTGACTGTTTGTCTCCTCAAAATTAATAAGTTGAAAAGCTAAATCTCCAATGTGATGATATTTGGAGGTGGGGCCTGTAGGAGGTGACTAGGTCATGAGGGCAGAGTCCTCATAAATAAGATGAGTGCCTTTTACCAGAGACCCCGGAAGGCCACTTTGCCTCTTTTTGCCCTATAAGGACTGTGAGGTCTGTGAACCAGGCGGTGGGCCCCCATCAGACACTAAATCTGCCTACACCTTGATCTTAGATTTCCAAGACCCCAAAATTGTGAGAAATAAAATTTTACTGTGTATAAGCAATTCAGTATAGTATTCTGTTAGAAAGAGCAGCCCAAAAAGACTAAAGTAACACAGAATTATTTAAAGAAGATTTTAAACTCAAGACAACAAATTCAAACAAACCAACAGAAAAATAGAAGACACAACAGTCAATTCCAATAAAAGCAAAAAATATATGAAAAGAAACTCGCCACCATTTTAAGCCCATAGAATGGATACAAATTGATCTCTTGTATACTGTTTGTTTTTAATATCTTATAAAACCAAGAATTGGACAAGATGTGAAGCAATAGTAATAGCGGTCATCACATATTCCAGGAAGTAAGATAATTAGAAAGATGACTTAGAGAATAATTTAAGAATATCCTGTGGTAGGAGGTGTGCACAATTTAAGACATAGACCTTGCAAATTATTTGCCAGTATATAAAGAGACATGCACCAGAATGTTCTGAGTTGGGTTTCTGATAAAATAAAAATATTGCAAGAACTGTAAATTTTATCAACATGTGAGGAAAAAAATGTTTGTATTTACACAGTTGAATATGGTAAAATAATTAATATGAATAAAAGCCACACATTATGATAGAGAGTGAAAAATGCTCTTCGAAGACGAAGGAAAACGTGATAAAATGCATATTTTAAAAACACAATCATAATATATTAGTGAACTTGATTAAGGACAACTTTACTTTAGTCTGCCCATATCCTAACAGAATGCACTCCCTTTCACAGACTTTCAAAACTGGAGAAAGATATAAGGAGCAGAGCACTGAAAATCAATCCCGAAAAAATCTGATTTGTATTTAATGTTATATTTTGTAGAAAATAAGTGGAATAAATTAAAAAAAAAAACTTTTTGGATCTGATTTCTATCTCTTGATTCTTCTGAAGCAATTGGTTCTCTGATTTAAAAAATTAATTAACAAGCCATAAAATAAATGGAATATCCCCCTTGATTTTACAAATTGATGGGACCCAGAGCTGAGGGGTAAATATTTGAAATATTTGTGTTGGAAAAGACACTAGAACATCACATGTGACATCTCAAGTAAAATCATAATCATAATAAGAGTAGTGGTTGCGGAGTTCTCTAGTGTGACCAAGAGTAGAGAGCTATCACAAGGGTTGGTTAGTGACTTTAAATAGGCTCCACCCGGGGCATGGAGCCCAGTGCGGGGCCTGAGCTCAAGACCTGAGCCCAAGAGCAGGATGCTTAGCCTACTTAGCCACCCAGGCACCCCAGCAACTTTTTTTAGTATATCCAGTCATAGCGGTTAGTGATTTTCGTCCTGATGTTTGTTAACAAGTGTTAATTTGTGGTAATTTAAATTTATTCTTAGCTGCAGTTTGGGCTTTGGGATAAAAGTCAATCACTTGTCCTCATGTGACTGAGGTTTTGATATGAAACACCTTAAATACGGTACTTAAGAAAACCGCCCAGGAGGGCAATCAAGATCTGAAAGCAAGTTTCTGTTGGTTTATCCTTGGCTTCGCTATCTCATGCAAGCACTGGTTTAATTCACGAAATTTCCTCGCAGCTGCCCTGTGGTAGGCGGGGTACGATGACCCACAGGAAGCAACAGTGACTGCAGAGCTGAAGGTGGTCATCCCACTACTCTTCAGATCAGACTCTTCAGGGGAAATGGTTTTAAGGAACGATGGTCAGGAGGAGCTCTCACCTCCCATTTGGTGCACTTCTAGAGAGATGCAAAGGTAGGCAGAGCTCATTTTCTATTCTCAGCTTCTAGGAAGAGTTCTGGGTTCAGCTATTGGTGGGTGACATGCGGGAAGGTGGGTCAAAGGTGTCTGGTAAAGGCCGAGGTGAGAATGAGCTTTGGGATGAGTTAGCCTGCTCCTGACCAGGCTTTCGAAGGGCAGGTTCTCACCTACGTGGGCGTGAATGTCCAGGCTGCGGAATTGTGCCCCATTCAACATTTACTTCAAAGGGAAATATTAGCTAACTTCCAGAATAAATGGAATCTGAGCCAGAGAAATTGAAGGAAGGGAAAAGGAAGAAGTGGCAGGCTAAGGGTATCAGTAGAACCCCCCCTTCCTGGTAAATGACTCTGCTGAGTCTATTCACGTGCGGAAGGCAGCTCAACACACCCCGGCTTCACCCGTGACCTGATCTCACAGGGAAACTGTGAGAACTTGATGATGTAAGGAAACTTCACTAGCCCATCCGTATTCCCTGTGTAATGATAGAGATACTGCTCTTTTAGGGAGCCTGGGTAGTCAGCCGGTTAAGTGTCCAGCTATTGATCTCAGCTCAGATCTTGATCATCTCAGGGTAGTGAGTTCAAGCCCTGTGTTGGGCTCTATGCTGGGCATGGAGTGTACTTAAAAGAAAAGGGAAAGAGGGATCCCTGGGTGGCGCAGCGGTTTGGCGCCTGCCTTTGGCCCAGGGCGCGATCCTGGAGACCCGGGATCAAGTCCCACGTCGGGCTCCCGGTGCATGGAGCCTGCTTCTCCCTCTGCCTGTGTCTCTGCCTCTCTCTCTCTGTGTGACTATCATAAGTAAATAAAAATTTAAAAAAAAAAAAAAGAAAAGGGAAAGAAATATTATTCTTTCTTGAGACACAGAAGATCATATGCTAACATGTTTTGACATTGCCCCGTAGCTATAAGTTTTAAACACATGCAAAAATTATCTGGGACCCAATGTAACCTGAGGTGGCAAGTTTAGGTTTTGTCTTCAGGATGTTTTACTGAGACCTGGATCCTGATCACTGAACAGATAGTCGCCAAGGCTCTGTCCGTGTTCTTTTTCCCAGAGGTAGTGAAGCTACTGTTCGAGTCTATTTGTAATGATCCCTGTTTGTGTGGGAGAATATGCAGGAATGAGCACTTTTTTTTTCCTTTAAGGCAAAAAAATGACACAGAAACTAGGAGATACAGACAAACGAGACTCATTAGAGGTCACATCAGAATGAAGGCAGAGTCTGTCCGGCAGCGTGAGCAAGGGTGCGTCAGTGATTTATTGCCACAGTAACGGTGCATAACAAGTAACCCCCGAAACTTACTGGCTTAAAGCAACAAACACGCATATTGCTGACAAGTCTGCACGTGGGTGTGGATGGTTCTTCTGAAATCCCCTGGGGTCACTCACACGCGTGAGGGCCCATAATTGCTGCCTGATTTGGGATGACTCCCCCCGAGATGAAGGCTACGACTTCTCTCCTTTCCAGTGTCTCTTATCCTCAAGCAAGGGGGCCCAGCTAGTTTTCCTTAGCCACGCATGAGCTCAAGAGCCTGTGCTTTTAAGATATTTGCTGATATCTCCTTGGCCAAAGTGAATCACAAGGCCAACATCAACATTGAGAGAGGAAGAAAATATATTCCACCTTTTAACGGGGGCAGCGGCAAAGTCATGTGGCCCTGGTGTGAACGCAGGGAAAGGGAAAGGATAAAGGCTGTCGGTGCAACAAACCTGTCTGCAGGGCTGCTATGCAACAATGAACAAGAGCCTGAAGGCCATTTGGAGTTGGCCCGGCCATCAGAGCTTCTAATAAATCGTCACTATGCTTGTAGCAAAGGGCAACATTAGCGAAGGCCAGTTTGCCAGAGAAGGTGAAGTCTCATTTGGTTCAAACATGGAAACGCCGACTGACATTTTCCGTACATGGAAAGTGAAGATTCTCATTTTACGTAGTTTCTATTCCCGTGCACTTACACATTCATGATATAAATTAAAAATGTATTCTCTTTTACTGTATTGTAGGCTTCCCATTGACAGGAATTACGCATGTTTGGTTCATTGCTATATTCCTAGCAACAAAACCTATAATAGGGTCTGGCACATAGTAGATATTTAATCAATATTTGTTGACTGATGGAATGAGAGGATAGTACTCTTGTGAACAGCAGCCACGATACATGGCTCTTACAGGATTCTACATGATTCATTTTCCATCAGTCATTTTCTTCTAGAAGATATAAATGTAAGCATTCTGTGTGTATATTTATTATATCAAGTTTTAATAATAAAACAATTTTTAAAAATGATGCTAACTATCTACTAAGTACTTAGGAGGCACCAGGTACCCAGTTCCCAGTTTTATGCATACAGATCTGTGAAATCATAGACGTATGACAAACAATAGGAGGCAGGTACCACAATCACCCCCTTTTTATGATTTTATAATTTATTTATTTATTAAAATAATTTATTTATTTATTTATTTGAGAGATAAAGAGCTAGAGAGCTGGGGGGAGAGGCTGAGGGACAGGGAATGAATCTCAGGCACATTCTGCACTAAGCATGGAGCCCACCTTGGGGCTCCATCTCATGACCCTGAGACCATGTTCTGAGCTGAAACCAGGAGTTGGATGCTCGATTGACTGAGCCACCCAGGTACCCCTCCCCCACCATTTTATAATTTTAAAAACCAGAGCATGGAGATGGTTTATACAGTGCGTGACTGGAATTATAACTCTGGTAGAGTAACTTACCAGCACAGCAGACTGCCTCATGATACCATTCTCCCCAAAGGCCGCTTTTCATGTCTAGAAGAAAGGGGTTGGAGAATGAGTCTGTTTTCTGTAAAATGTTTACATTTACAGTGCTAGAGACTGTGTTAATACACCAGAAGGAACACCTGGAGGGTTTGGCCCGAATCCTCTACAGAAAAACATCATCCAAGAAGACCAAACAGACAACCTGAAGACCTTCCTGAAGGGGGAGCCCCAAATCCTGGGGGTGAGTGAGCTTGGCCTCCAAGCATAGTATTTGCGGAGATAGCGGATTCCAGAGAGGAGAACAGTTTTCCTTTGTGACGCCTGAGCCATGATTAACTGTGTCCTAAGCTGACTCCATAAACCTCTCAGTGGCAGGAAAGAGATTTCTTTTAAAAAAAAAAAAATCAGAAGTACTGTAATCTGAAAGGAAAATGCATTTCTGCAATGAAAGGGGGAAAAAAAGTTATCCTAAGATCTTTCTAAACAGCCTTGCACTTGAGGAAAGGCCATGGACTCCTAGGGGTTTCATCCTGGGAGCCCTTTCAAAACCAGTTGTGTGTCAAGACCACAAAATCTTCTTCCTAGAGACCTGCAAGCCTCATGCTCTGAGCGTCTTCTTCTTCACTCCCAGGTGGCCCAGATTCTGATTGGTCTGATGAAAGTGTGCCTGTTTGCTACAAATCAGTGTTTCTATTATTCTGACTTCAGTTATTGGTGTCATCCCTTGAGCATGGTCTCAGGATATCCGATATGGGGATCCTTCTTTGTGAGTACACCTTACCTTCCTCAGTGATAGCAGTCTGCAAATATTCCTTCCAGCCTTCTCTTTCCAAAACCCAATGACTTGACCTGGGATTTTACTTCTTAGAGCAAAATATGTGACTAACTGCATTGGGGTTCGGATGATCTCTGGTACGGGTGGCAGTGCAGGGGCAGGCCCACCAGGCTGAGTGGCTCCCTCCATTTTTAGTTCCTTATATCCGGAGCGGTGTCTATTGCTGCTGGAAGAAACAGGACACTGAACCTGGTAAGTACTTCCGGGGCCCAAAGCACAAGCAGAATCAGGCAGCAAAAATAAATAAATAAATTAAAATTAATTAAATTAAATAAAAAAAGAATCAGGCAGCAGGTGCGCTCTAGCTCAAGACAAAAGAAATTTAAAAAAAAAAAGACAAAAGAAATAATCCCCAATTCTCTGAATCATCTGGGCTCTACGGGGTCATGGCAAATTCTTCCATGAGGAAACTGAGGTTTGACGGACTTTTTCCACCCCTATTGTCTGACATTCCGTCCCTGGGATTAATTTGTGAACATAGAATCCAATGCTTCAGCCCATGCTCCTCCTTCTTTCTTAGACTTTGGAGAATTATTTGAGAATGTGTCTTCAACCCCTTAAAAATAAGTGAATGTGGGGATCCCTGGGTAGCTCAGCGGTTTAGCACCTGCCTTTGGCCCAGGGCGCGATCCTGGAGTCCTGGGATCGAGTCCCACGTTGGGCTCCCGGCATGGAGCCTGCTTCTCCCTCTGCCTGTGTCTCTGCCTCTCTCTCTCTTTCTGTCTATCATAAATGAATAAATCAATCTTAAAAAAAAATAAGTGAATGTTTTTGTGTTTTCCAAAGAGAAGAAGAGCGTGAAACAGGTGACACCGATCATTGTCTTCCAGATCAAGGGCAGCCTGGGAATGAACACGCTCAGTGCTGTGGTTGGAGGAATAGGGACAATCATATCAACAGTAGAACTGACTGTGGAACTTAAGTCAGAAAGAAGGTGTCTTATTTTTGTAAGTGTTTGCGAGCTGCTTTGATTTTCTGAAACTCTGTTTATATTATCTAAATGTATATTTGCCCGAGATGATTGTCTCTTAGCTGATCCTGGCGTATCATGACAAGCCGGAAGATCCAGGACTCTGATCTCATGGGGAGAATTTTCAGCCCCTTTCTGCTGGGACCTACCAGGATAGTTACCTTTTTTCTCTCATTCTTCACTGAACAGAGTTACATTAGAAAAATTTTTTTTTACATTTTTTAAAATTTAAATTCAATTTGTTATACATATAGTATACCATCCAGTGCTCCTAAGGATCTTTTTATAAAGTCTCCAGGTTCAAGTTGAGATGGCAGCAGGCTGCTGTGCTGGCTCAGTGAGCTCAGTGTCATTTGCAGGGGGTGGTGGTGGGGAGGAGAGGCAGGGCCCCAAGCCAAGATGCTCAGAAACTCCGGGGTGTGCTATGTAAAAGGAAAGGACACTGATGTCCCTTTCCTAGGCCTGGAGGTTCCCTGATCTTTAGATGAGAAAAAAGCATAAACTCATACAGGGGAGTGGTTATAAGGAAAAAAACTTGAAGCAGACAACATAGAGAATTTCTAAACCAAAAAAAACTAAGGAAATACATCTGATTTAATCTGAATTTCCCTGCACTTATAGAGATCCGGAGTAGAACTCCTCTCAGTCATTTTAGGATCTTCTTGTCAATTTTTCTTTTTTGGTTTGTTATGAGAAAGAATGTACCTATTTCTAAAGTGGAGGAAGAGTCAGATTGGAATCAGATAATCCAGGGCCTGCAGAAGCTCCATCTATTAATTATATTCCTTCCCTTTTTCCCTCTTTCCTTGTGGCATCTGTTTCTTTTTAGAGGGCATTTGAGACTGTGATACTGGTCCTTTCCCTCCTGGAAATCAGCATCGCCATCTCTCTTTCTGTGTTTGGGTGCAAGGTGACCTGCTTTGTCTCGCAGGTGAGTGCTCAGGACCTGAGGGAGGGTTCACATTTGGCGAGTGATGCTGAGTCTGTGTTTCTGTTTCTTTCACTGGCTCTTCTCTCTGAACCGATGGGAAAGATAAAGGAGCAGAGTGAAGGAAGGATGGCTGTGATGTGACTTCTTCCTGAAACTAGAGAACACAGCAGCACGCAGAGATAGAGCTATGGCAGGTGTTTCCAGGAGTCTCATAGATCTTGCTGGATATTGATCTTTATCTAGTGAGGGTCCAAGGCCCTGAAAGAACAGATACTTAACTCTTAGGTCCCAGGATACAGAAAAGAAGGTGTTCCCAGGATAGATGTGAATCCCTCTAGCTGAAAGAGTACGTGCATAACTCTGTGTGTGATTCTCAATCTCCAACAGGTGGTGGTTATCCAGTCAACCAATGACAAGTTGCCCTCAGTAACGGCCCCTTATGAACATGTTTATGAGGAGCTGGAGTTTTAACAGAATTGTTCCTGCTTTTAGAAAAGTCATTCATTGTGCGTCACTGAGTCAATAATAGCTTGCCTGCCAGGAAGTGTTCACATCTGTGCACAAGAACAGTTATTACAAAACCAAATAAAATACATTTTTTCCCTCTATTGGTGCTGATTGTGATTTTGAATCCCATCCTCCCACATCGTCCCATAACCAATCATATGCCTGGGATGCACAGTATCATTTCTCTTGATAACTCTTAAAGAAACTATGCCGCACACACAGGAAAGTGAGAAGATCACTATAACAGCTGGCCAATTTCTTTTTTTTTTAAGATTTTTATTTTTTTTTTAAGATTTTTATTTTTAAGTAATTTCTACACCTAACAGGGGCTCAAACTTATGACCCAGAGATCAAGAGCCACATGCACTACCAACTGAGTCAGCCAGGAACCTCCAATTTTTAGATAAATAGGAAGAGAACATCCTCATGTAACCAGCACTTGTGTCAATGAGTTAACATTATCAAAGTTCCTGAAGACTGAGTGCTCCTTTTCACTCACTAAGATCCCCAGGGTAACTGCAGTCTTGACTTTTACAACCAATGTGAGTTTTATCCGTCTTTGAATTATATAAAAGGGAATCTGTGATCTGTATAACTGAGTATGCGTACTGAATATGGCTCCTTTCTTCTAGCGTGCTCGTGAACTTCACTCATGCGATTGCCAGTGGCAGTAGTTTATTCATGCTGCTGAAGATATTCTATTTTAAGACTTATGGAACAAGCTATTACCTATTTAGTATTGATGAATATTTGAGATACTTCCATTCGGGATGAACAGTGCTGTGCACGAAAACTGTACCTCTATACCTTGGTACAGGTATGTGTACAGTTCCACTGGAATTGCTAGGTCATATCCAAATTGCACATCACACACACATGCCTTCTAGCAGTCCCTGAATTCCAGTCACTGTACATTTTCACCTTGGCATTTGTGGTTTTCATTTTAACCATCTTGATGTAGTTGTTCACATTGTAATACTTTTAATATTATCTATTAAAAAATAAATGGTATTTTTATTTTTATTTATTTTTTTAAAGATTTTATTTATTTACTCACGAGAGACACAGAGAAAGAGAGAGGCAGAGACACAGGCAGAAGGAGAAGCAGGCTCCATGCAGGGAGCCCAACGTGGGACTCGATCCTGGGTCTCCAGGATCACACCCTGGGCCGAAGGCGGTGCTAAACCACTGAGCCACCCGGGCTGCCCAATAAATGGTATTTTTAAAATGATTTATAAAAAAAAAAATTGCAAAAGATAGTAATGAGTGTTCCCATACAACCCAAATCAGTTGACATCTTACATTAGTGTAATGAACCAATATTCATACATTATCATTAACTAAAGCATTATTACTATTATTCAGATTTCTTTAGTTTGCAGTGAGCGCCCTTTTCCTGTTCCAAGATCCCAACCAAGACACCACATTGCATTGGCTGCCATGTTTCCTTAGGCTCCTCTTGGCTGTGACGATTCTCAAGACTCGGGTTTTGAGGACCTTGATAGTTTTGTGGAATCCTGGCCAAGTATTTTGTAAAACAGCCCTCGACTGGAGTTTGTCTGACTTTTCTTTCTCATGATTAGACTAGTGTTTTGAGTTTGGGGAGGAGGGTTGCAGAAGTAAAATATATTCTTATCATAACCAATCAAGGGCATATATTATCAACATGATTTACGCTGTTTATGTTGACTTTAATCACCTCCCTGAGTAAAGTTTTTCGGTTTTTTCCACTGTTACCTTTTTCCTGACTTTTATGCTGTACTCTTGGGAAAAACGTCACTATACAGCCATTGCGTGCAGCCCAGACTCAAGGAGTCAGGAGTTATAATCTACTGCGTTGAGGGTGCAGTAGCTACATAAATTACTAGATATTCTGTGCTGGGATTTTATCTATTTTCTCCCACTTACTTATGCACTCAATTATTCATTTGTATGAATTCATGAATATTTACATATACTTTGGGTTATAATCAAATGCTACCTTATTTTATTGCTCAAATTATTTCTATTTTGGTCACAGTGGCTCCTGTGTCTCTTTGAACCCCATCGTTGTGTCTCACTGTGTGTGAGCCCTTCCCTGTTTTATGGCACCACCATATTCTCAGGCTCATCTTACGGAACTAGTGCTCCAGTTTTGGAATCAGCCATTTCATCAGGCAGCCCTGTTTCCTTTTATTGGAGAATGGGATTAGAAATCAAGATCTGGGCTCTAGGTATGGTTGTTGCTATTGGTATGTCATTTCTTTCCGGTTCTCTAACTTAACAGAGCAAAGAAATGTGCATATGTCTATTAACTCACATGTCTTGGTTGAGCTACTATAACAAGATATTATAGACTGAGTAGCTTAAACAGCATTTATTTCTCATAGTTCTGGAGGCTGGATGTCTGAGATCAGGGTAGCAGCATGGTCAGGTCTTTTCTTGGCTTCTAGATAGCCATTTTCTGATTGTATGCTCAAATAGTAGAGAACAAAGAGAGAAAGCAAACTTTCTCATATCATTTCTTATGAGGTATTCATTCCAGATCCATCCTTGTTGCCTCATTCCCTCCCAAAGGCTCCTTCTCCAAAAACCATCACATTGAGGATTAGAGTTTCAGCCTGTGAATTTGGGATGGCGGGGGGTGGGGGGGTGGTACAGATGCTCAGTCCATAGCACCATGTTTGTACACATCTATAAAAATTTTTATCCATAGCCATCTGTTATATATGTTACATCTGGTTTGAAAAGAAAATCATGAGAAGTGCTAAAAAAAGGCACAAGAAGCTCCACAATTTTTACACATTTTAAAAACTATTCTGTGACCCATGGACTATTCAGAAGTATGCTGTTTAATAATTTCCAAATATATTGAATTTTCCACTTACCACAATTCTCTTATTATCTGAGAACATATTTTGTATGATTTCTTTTCCTTTAAATTTGTCGAGTTGTGTTTCAACACAGGAAGTAACCAATACTGGTAAATATTCCATGAATATTTGAGAAAAATGTACTGTTGTTGGATGAAGAAGTCTATAAATGTCAATTAGATCAACCTGATTGAACTGCTGCTCAGGCCATCTATACCATCTATACCTTTACTACTTCTCTGCCTGGTTGATACACCAGTTGCTGTCAAAAATATGTTGAGGTCTCCAAATATAATGGTGTATTTGTCTATTTATCCTCTTAATTTTCTCCATCTTTTTCTTCAAATGCTTTGGACCAGCCACAAGTGGCCATTGAACACTTGAAATATGGTTACTGAGACTAAGAAAATAGACTTTAAATTTTAAAAGATTTAAATAATTTAAATTTAACTTGCTATACATGTATAGTGGCTACTGTAGTATGTAGAACAGGAATGGAATTGTTTGATCTCATGGGAAATAGTATTAATTTTATTAGACTTTGAAAAGTTTTGGTTGTATTATTCAAGAGGAATGGGGTAATGCTTTGATTAATTGTCAGTGGGTCAATTAAACAACACAAGTTTTTATATATGACTATTTACATAAAATATCATCAGAAAACCTTAATGTACTTAGAATGATGCAGTATAAATAATTAACCTAACATGATATTAATAAAATATTATAATCTATAGTACCTCATATAGTTAAAAGTTTGGGATTTTTTTTTAAACCTATATTAACTGTTTTCCTTGATAGATATCCCAATCTGAACTGAGTAAGCACAAGCTAGACCATTTGAGAGATAAGCAAACTGATCTTTAGTCAGGGAAGATGCACATCCAAAGTCACAGAGTGTAAAAATGATGGACCAAAGACTTCATGCAAACAATTTTCACAATTACTTCAGGAAACTCTATGTTTACTTCAGTGGTTTTCATCAAAAATTAAGCTTCTTAACTTGATGTCAGCCTACATTTCCTGTCTCCCACACAGTGCTGGGAAGATGACTGTTTAAAGGATTGTGGCAAAAAGTGACACTTGCTTTTTCTAGAACAACTAATTGCTAAAGGTCCAACTTCTAACATTTTCTTTCCCTATCTTGAGAAAATTAAAAAAAAAAAAAACTTTTTGAGATATTGTTCTATTTGGTAGAACTCATATCAGTGTGCATCTAAAGTGAAGTAAAGAACATGTAAAGTAGATAGCAAATGAACTTCTGATGTGTTAAGCCACCAATATTTCAAGGTTAAGTTTTGTAACAGAGCATAAACCTAGTCTGTGATGACATCCAACCCTAACAAAAAAAGTGGCAACAACCAAAATCTCAATGTTATAAATGCTAGTTGCTCTCTTTGTGACCCTGAACTCTATGCTTATGTATCTTCACAGGTGTGTATTCATGCCTCAGTGGCCACAGTATGAGCTTCTTGCTATCACTGTGGATCCAAAATACAGAGGTGCAGACTCATATTTGTTTGTTAGTATCTGTGGGATAACGTGAAGGTGTATCTTCTTTGCGTTCAAGTTCTTGATATATTATAGTTTGAGGCAACAAGTCTTGATAAAGACCTTCAGAAGGTGATTTCCAGCAAAGCAATACATAAATCTGTAAATAAGCCAAAGAATAATCTTTAAAGTATGTAACATAAGCCATTAAGAATAATATAATCCAAGTCCTCAATGATTTGTCTCCAAATATATGCTCTCTTACTCCAAAGATAAATTGGGTGGACTTTGGGCCCAGAGGAGCCCACTGGCTGCTCTCCAAAAAGGAAGAAGATAAGGTCAATTTCAATCATGACTAAAAGTACCCAATGATTCAACAAATGGTGTTGGGAAAAAAACAGCAAAATGTAAAGGAATGAACCTGGACCACTTTCTTACGCCATACACAAAAATAAATTTTAAATGGATTAAAGAGCTAAATGTGAGTGAGACATGAAACCATAAAACTCCTAGAGTAGAACACCGGCAGCAACATCTTGGACGTTGGTCATTGTAACTTCTTTCTAGATATATCTCCTGAGGCAAGGGAAACAAAAACAAAAATAGACTATTGGAACTTCACTGAAATGCAAAGCTTCTGCACAATGAAGGAAATAATAACGCTAAAGGGCAACCTACAGAATGGTAGAAGACATTTGCAAGTGACATCTGATAAAGGGTTAGTATACAAAATATGTAAAAAACTGATAAAGCCCAAGACTTCAAAACCAGATAATCCAATTAAAAAATGGGCAGAAAAAACACTCTGGAAAACAGTATGGAGGTTCCTCAAAAAGTTAAAAATAGAACTACCTTACAATTCAGCAGTTGCACTAATAGGTGTTTATGAAAGGATACAAAAATACTAATTCAAAGGGATGCATGCACCCCAATGTTTATAACAGCATTATTTACAATGGCCAAATAGTAGCCATTTGTGGCCAAATGGAAGCATCCCAAGTGTCCATCAACTTATAACAGATTGTGAAGATGTGGTGTATATATACGTAGTATATATGGAATATATATATGCAGTGGAATATTACTCAGCCATAGAAAATAATGAAATCTTGCCATTCACAACAATGTGGATGGACCTAGAGAGTATTATGCTAAGTGAAATGCCATATGATTTCACTCATATGTAGCATTGAAGGAACAAACCAAATAAGCAAAGGAAAAAAGGAGCGAGAGAGAGAAACCAAGAAACAGACTTTTAACGATAGAGAACAGATGGATGGTTACCAGAGGGAAGGTGAGGGAGGGATGGGTGAAATAGGTGATGGGGGTTAAGGAGGGCACTCTTCATGATGAGCACTGGGTGTTGTATGGAAGTGATGAATCACTATATTGTACACCTGAGACTAGTAGTTTTTTTTTTCCCAAATCAATCTCCTTTTTAAAAAAATGTTAATTTAATTTGCCAACATATAGTATAACACCCAATGCTCATCCCATCATGTGCCCTCCTCAGTGCCTGTCACCTAGACATACCATCACCCACCCACTTCCCCTTCTGCAACACTTTGTTTCTCAGAGTTAGGAGTTTTTCATGGTCTGTCACCCTCTCTAATTTTTCCCACTCAGTTCCCCTCCTTTCCCTTATCATCCCTTTCACTATTTCTTATATCCCCCATATGAGTGAGACCATATGATGATTGTCCTTCTCCGATTGACTTACTTTGCTCAGCATCATACCCTCCTGTTCCATCCATGTTGGTGTAAATGGTGGATGTTCATCCCTTCTGATGGCTGAGTAATATTCCATTGTATACATAGACCACATAATCTTTAACCATTCATCTGTTGAAGGACGTCGAGGTCCTTCCACAGTTTGGCTGTTGTGGACATTGTTGCTAATAGTTTTTTAGTTTTATTTACATTTTATTTACAAACCCTTGTGTCAAGGGCTGACTTTCAATAATAGATTGCAGCAAAGAGCAAAGGAACTGCTCTGCTACAAAACAAAAACAAAAACAAAGACAAAAAAACATGCAGAAGCAGGTCATCTATGAATGGTTTAGCACCAAGCTCACCATGAAGGTGAATGAGTAAAGAAAGAAAACTTCCCAATAATGACTTTTTTCCAGATATTTAGCCAGGTATCAGGCTACCTGGCTTATCAGTGTTTAGTCTTGAGGAAGATAAAGGAAAATATAAGCCTACCCATCAAAATAATTCTTGAACAACAGAAATAGGGAGAGATGATAGGGCTTTTTGCCTTCTTTTATCATTTGGGTATAAAGAATGCCAGTCCACCTAATGCTGGGAATTTTGTTTATTTGGTGCATTGCTGATGGGCTGGAAAATAATGAGCTGATAATAGAACTAAGTTTTTGAGTGTCTGAACACAGTAGGTGTGATTATGTATATAAAATGTGAGGTCTTTTTGTATTTTGTATTTGTGATTTGATATTTGTCTCTATAATGAATGATTACTTGATGAGAGAAAAAATATGAGTTTTTTTTAAATAAAGGAAGACTATTGTATTTTCATAATTTTTAAATAATACTTAATCTATGGAACTGTTACTAACATTTCCCTTCTTTGCCTAACAATCTAACTTGTTTTTAAACTAGAAAATGGAGATAAAATTGTGACTGTTTTCTAGGCTTTCTTGCAGCTAAGTATGGACAGATATTTAATTACTATCCAGAAAAATGTGAGAATAAATAGCATGTCTCAGTTTGGAGTTACACACTTACAAAGAAGGGTATGTATTCTCATCCCCCTTTTTCCTTTCTGCTGGTTGAGATGTGGATGTGACAGTAGGAGCTGGAACCTCCTTCATGGATCTAGAGGTGAAAGCCACATTTTGAGAATAAAAGTTCTACCTTTCCATCCCTGTTCTTGGTAAAAGTACATTGCCATAGAGAGCAAAGACCTGGCTTACCATAGCCAGGGAATATTTAAAATATAAAGCAATTCTACTGCCACCTATATCATCAGAGAATAGGATGCAAATACTAAGAAATACCTAAGAAAAGTATCCTCTCCAATGTCTACTGTAGTGATGGACGTGAAAATTAGTGTACAAAGAGCTGGAGAGGAAAAATGAATAAGTTAATACCTCCCAGAGACGTGAACTACACTATAACTTAAGTATTTTATGTCTTTGGGGCGGGGGGAAAGGAATCTTCATAATTCTTAATTCTTGCATAAAAATTATTGCAATTGCTATAGAGCAGTGATTTCACATTTCTCTTTTTTTCTCTCCAGGTTGATGATCATTATCTTTGGTCCATTCCACACTCACATAAAGGATGTGAGTAGAGTGGGGGCAAGTGATTTGTCTTTCAGCCAGCACTGCAATGGGCTACGCCTGGACTTGTTGAAGAGAGCTACAAATATACAAAGACTCCAGCACAATAAATGGTTTGGATTATTGTCCTTTCTGAGTTGATGAGTGTATTCTAGGCATGAGGAGGAAGGTAGATATTTATACGTGGTGCCTATAGAGAAGAATGACATTGAGAACATTACCCATCTTTCTTTAATAATAGAAATTCTATCTACTTTAGCTCAATTTGAGCCTGATGGACTTCTGCAGCATACGTTATAGTTCAATGAGATCACGTGACACGTGTTGGTCCAGTGTAATGCGAGAGGGGAGATACATTTCACCTCAAATCCATGACCTTACAAGAATAAACACGTCTTCCCCTTCTCTGTATCTTTTCTCACTGGGTGTTGCACAAGTATGAAGGGAGGAGCTGTGGCGTGCAGAATAATATGGTGTCATTACTATAGTTATGTTATATCCTATGATAAAGAAGACATTATTTGGATGGCCTTAATCTAATTACAGGAGTCTTTTAAGCAGATTATTCTCTGGATAGTAGAAGAAGGAGTCAGAGAGATTCAAAGCATGAGAAACATTTGACAAAGAGCAAGTTATCTGTTGCTGAAATGGAGGGAACACCTTGATAATGTCTGAGAGTGGCTTCTAGGAACTGAATGTGAGTGACTCCTGGCCAATCATCTCAGTCCCATAGTGATGGGCAACAGAATCCTGCCAACAACAATGAGCTAGCAGACCATTTGAGACTTTCCAGAGGTCTGATGTCTCCAGAACATGGACTTCAGCCTTATGAGATTCTGAGTGGAGCTTCCAGCCAGGTCCACCCAGGCTTCTGATCTACGGAGCTGCGAGGTGGTAAGTCGGTGGTAGGTATTGTTTTAAGTTGGTATGCTTGTGGCAATTCGTCAAGCAACAACAAACATTTATTATGTATTTTGGTACCGGAAATGGGGTAACAATCCAGTACTATTACTATATCTAAGGTATGTGAATGAATATCTAGGATATGGGAATAGCTGTGGAAGTGGGCAGTGGGACAAAACAAGTTTGAGGAAAATTTTGAGGAGCAAGATTTTCAAGAACAAAATTTTGAGAAATAAAAAGTACAGAGAAAGCCTAAAATGCTTCAAATTCTTTGTTTACTGGAACTAAAGACATTGAGAATGCTGTCAGTGTGGCTCAGAAAGGAGTGAGGAACACATTACTAGAAACTGAAGGGAAGGTCTTGCTGTGGAGAGGCAGAAATCTAACAGAATGTTGTCTCACGGTCATGTGGGAAGCACAACTAGTAAATGGTGAACTTTGATAACAAACTGAGGAGATTTCCAAAGTATTGAAGGTAAAGCTCACCCAGCTTCTTGCTTACAATAAAAGGTGAAAGGGAAGAATTTCCACCTCTGGGTGACGCCTTTTGCCATGCCCTTGGGTCCCTCCCATCCATGGTCTTCCTTTCCAACTGCCTGTCCTGAGGAATTCAGACTTGCATTATTTCCCTTAGGATCAGGGAATTCAATGCTCGTGATAAGTGTTATATACTTGAAATGAGGGGAGGGGAGTTTTGTTGCCATAAATCTTTCCATTTTCTGTTTGAATTAACCCTAACTGACGCACAGCTGCAGCAGTAATTTCAACACAGAAAAAGAACCAAGTAATGAGGTTGGGAAAGTATGCTACTACTTCTGTATTACCTATATTTGTTACGTGTGATAATAAAATACAAAATTCCAACTCTATTTGTGTTTCTTAGTCTGCTGTATTTTCAACTGTGTGGACCTGCAATAATATATTTAATCTGTTTCAGGTTTTTAAATTAATTATACCTTGATTTTATTATTTTTTGGATGATATGTACTTTGTATATTCATCATACTAAAGAGTATACTTCTCTAGTAAGTTAATGGATGGATGGATGGATGGATGGAGGCACGGATGCATGCATGCATGCCCGGATGGATGTTTGAATTCATGGATATATACCCATGGGTGAGAGTTTCTGTATGGATTAGAGAATTATACACTATGTATTCCAACAGTGCTCAACACACAACTAGTAGCTCCCAGGTTATCCACAGAATCAGTTATAGCTTATGTTTTTGTTTGTTTTACCCAAGGTAGAAAGAGTTACTGACAAACCACTTCATGAAATAGTTGAAATTATCCTCACTCTTCCAAGAATTGCACTTACCCAGTGAATATTCTCGTCATCCACATTATAACTGAGCATGGAGAGAGGAAGTGAAATTAAAATTTGCAGACAAGTTAGGATCATTAGGACAATCACAAGTCCCTGTCAAAGAAAATAAAATGTCATGCATTACCTTCCACCCTGATGATAGTTTGGAAGGTTTTATTTCAGAGCCTCACATCAGGCCCTCAAAAGGGGACACATTACATTATACAAAATGGTGGCATGAGGTTGGATCTGAACCCAGATGTATATGTGCTGCTGTAGGAAACAAGAGTTAGCATAGTCAATATTCTTGAATATACTAATATAAGATAGGAAGTAAAACTTGATGAGATTTCAGAATTCACAATGATTATTCCACTTACTATTATTATTGGTGGTGGTAGTGGTGGGTTATTAGTTATACTATTATTGAAGTTATTATTAGTTTGCCATAGATATTGGTAATGTTGCCAATGCTTACAAAGTTGGCTCTTCTCAATATACAAAGCAGAAACGGCAGGGGTTCAGATCTATCTCCCCAGTGAGATACTAAATTCTTTTAGTTTTCCAGTGAACTCAATTCTAGTTAAAACCAGAAAGTTTCCCAAATTTGGAATACACTTTAAGGTAAAAATCAAATGACGGTTGCGAAATTTTTTGTCCTTGCTCTAATAGGTGAGATGTGTCTTCCAACATTCCAGTGGTCTTGGCCTCTTTTACAGGTTTCCCACCGGTTTCTTTCTCCTCTGCCTCAGGCCATTCATCTCCATTACTTTCACAAGGCTTTATTGCAAAAAAGCGTCCACTCTCAGGTGGTGGCAAGTCAGAATAAATATTCATTCTCCATGTAGCTTTGTGAAATACTTATTTTTAATTCCTAGCAGTGATGAATATTATGATAGAATATAATTAAAGAATAATAAAGAATAACGTAAAGACTACCCCAATCTTTGACTCAAATTTTAACATCATTCTACTTCTTCACCGCTATTTCTTGAAAAACAAAATTTAGATCCCAGAACTTGGGGATCTTTGCCATTGTAAAGAAATAGTTTTTGTTTTGTTTTGTTTTTTCCCTAAATGTGACACCTGTAGAGGGGCATTTGGAAGCAAGAATTTTGTTCCTCAAATATACCAATGATCATGTCTCATCTGCATCATGCTCAGATAAGCATTCAGTCTGCCCACAATTCAGGAGGATAATACTTACAGTTGCAATTGATTTGATGCCCAAACAGAGAGGTTCCTTCTCGCAATCATGGTGGATATTTTTTGTTAAATTGTACGACAAAATACAGATCCCAGCAATCGAGATGAAGGTGCTGAGAGTGTTGGCGCCTAGATTCCCTCTCAGCTGAAAAAAAAGTAAATAATGAGCTTATAAGTTAAGGGCCAGGGGCTTCTAGACCCTATAAGCTGAGGGGAGAATTCTGACTTAACTTAGCCATGGGATCTACAGGCTTTCATCATTCCTATATGGTCAATTCAGCTCAATGGCAAATCACATTTGGGAGAAGAAAATTTGCAGAAGATGGATTTTTTTTTATAAAAAGATTTTATTTATTAAAAAAAGATTTTATTTATTTATTCATGAGAGACACACAGAGAGAGAGAGAGGTAGAGATGTAGGCAGAGGGAGAAGGAGGCTTCCTGCGGGGGCCCCGATCCAAGATCTCCAGGATGGCGCCCTGGGCCAAAGGCAGGCGCTAAACTGCTGAGCCCCCCAGGGATCCCTGATCTTTCTTAAGCACATACCATGGATAGGATATGAAGCATTATAGACATCTTAGCCTCTGTAGTTTTTGACTCTGTATAGCTCTTCCCTCCACCAAAAATAAAAGTTTGCCTTGCTCAACCCTAAGACATGGTTTTCTCTTTATTCACATCTCCCAACCTCATACCATAGAGAGTTTTAGTAGCTACGTAAATCTTTATTCATTCTTCTTATGGTGACAAGATATGAGGATCACAATTTCTAAAATCCAGGGAGATCCAGCCATAGGATGATCACTTGAGTCATTGGGCCAACGTGACAGTTACAGGATGAAATGTACTACAAAATAATGAATCCCCTGGGGGACTGGGCTTCACACGGGAAGTCAGAGTGTTGTAAGTTCTCATTTTCTTTCTGAACGACAAATGGAAAACTTGTTAGCTTACCAGTGATTTTGTTTGCTTCTTGGCAGACGCAACAGTCAGAGATCCAGAGATGATAAACTGTTTATAAAATAAGAAAGATGTCTGCAGAGTAGCAGCTACGTTCAACTCGCCCTTCCTCCTCGTGCCAGATGCATCTCCCCCCTCCCTCTCCCTCCCCTACTTCCTGGGCCTCCCTTCAGAACTTGGAGGAAAGCAGATCCTTAAAGTGTGTGCAACCACACAATTAAGGTACCATGGTCTTCCTTTTATTCTTATGAATAGTAAAATTCCTTTAGCTAAATAAAAGAAGTGGATGTAAAAATCACAGGGGAAAACAATTTATTCAATGTGGAGAAAATGAAATAAAGAGAGTAGATATAACTCAAAGGTAACTCAAAGAGAAAAGGTGAGCTCAAATTTCATGGCATTTTTCTCAGTGTATTTGGCCAAGAATTGTGATGACTTAAAAGGAGGAGCATCTCCCTATCCCCAGCATCTTCTCTGATCCACGTATTAATAATACATTTCAGAGACTCTTCTTCTATGTGTCAAACCCAGGATATTCTCCTCAGGCAAAATCACAAGATTATACCGAATAGGTTCATGCTATACAGTAATGAACAGAACTTAAGGGCTTTATTATAGTAGAATATATATTCAAGTTCAGGTTGGAAATCAGATCTTAACCTAGCATCATTGCAAGCACTCGAGAATTGGCAGGATGCCATACAAGTTCTGTGTTGAGTTGATGAATGAGTGATTAAATGATTATAATTAGAGATGTGGGATACTCACAGACAATGCCCCCCATATAGGGAAGCCTGTGTAAATCGAGAAGAAAATGATTCTGTACGTTTTAGAATCAAGAAGAAGAAATCCAATTATCCCATAAAAGATGCATTTCACACCAATCATAATCTGAGCCACCTGGATAAGAGACAAAACAAGCCAAATTACCAACCACCCAAATTATCAAAAATCCATGTTTTAAAGACAATGGTGAACCTTTTTCAAGAGAGAGAATCACTTGGTCCAAATATCGTGGTCACTCATAGGGTTGACCCCCTTGACTATTATTAAAAGATCTGCTAAGAAGAATCAGTTCCCGGAGAATCTGCCTTTCTTTTTTTTTTCCAGTGGCCAGCCCATGTGGGTAAACCTTGCTTCAATAAGATATAATCAGTATGAGGCTCATCCAAGAGCTTAGGACTTCTACGGTCTCCTCTTAATGTACCTCCCCATCCCCCATGCCCATATAAACACAGTCCCTTGCTTTTTTTCTTTCTTTCTTTGCTAATGTTTATTATTTTTAAATATAAATTCAATCAATTAACATATAGGATATTATTAGTTTCAGAGGTAGAGCTCAGTGATTCATCAGTCTTATATAACACCCAGGGCTCCTCCCATCAGGTGCCCTCCTTCATGCCCATCACCCATTTACCCCATCCCCTCCCACCTCCCCTCCAGTGACCCTCAACTTGTTTCCTAGAGTTAAGAGTCTCTTATAGTTTGTTTCCTTCTCTGATTTTGTTTTGTTTTATTTTTCCCTCCCTCTCCCTATGATCCTCTGTTTTGTTTCTTAAATTCCACATGAGGGACACCATATGATAATTGTCTTTCTCTGATGGACTTATTTCACTCAGCATCACACCCTCCAGTTCCATCCACATCGTTGCATATGGTAAAATTTCATTTTTAGTGGCCGAGTGTTATTCCGCTGCCTCGCTATGCCACATCTTCTGTGTCCATTCATCTGTGGGTGGACGTCCTCTGGACTCTTTCCACAGCTTGGCTGTTGTGGACTCTGCTGCCATAAACATTAGGATGCAGATTCCCCTTGGGATCACTATGTTTGTATCCTTTGGGGTAAATACCTCATAGTGCAATTGCTGTGTCGTAAGGTAGCTCTATTTTCAACTTTTTGAGGAAACTCTAGTCCTTTGCTTTTAATCAAAGTGTTGTACTTCCACTTCACAGAATGGTTGACACAGAATGGCTGACACAGGTCATAACCTGGTGCCTCTATGCCAACCACTTCATTAGCCAGAATAATCCTTCATCCTGAATATATCCTCCTGCTTTTCCTGATTCAAAATTCTTTATTAGTGGTTTACTTACCCCCAGTGCTTTTAGGTTTCCCTTCAGGAATTTCTGCAGCTTGTCTAAGGGATGTCTCAGGGTACCAGATGTTTCTGTCTTTCCCAGTGGGGTACTCTGGTTTTGGTTTGAAGAAATGTCCACAGTCATCCCATCAGAATTCAAAGCTTTGCTCATTCTGTAATAGATCTGTCATCTGATAATAACATCAGATATGTACTGTCATATGCCAAATACTGTTCATTTTATCGCAATGGAAGTAGATACTGGATTTCCTTTATCTGAGGCCTTTATCACGTATGAAGAGAAGCCACTGGCCATGTGATGTTCATGTGTCCGTGCTGGTAACTCTGATATCACTGATGCGATAAACAACAGTGTAAATTAAGGAGAGAGATGACAGAGGTTGAGAAATATCAAAGCCTACATAACTGTAAGATATCCTCCCAAGTTAAGGAAATTTGTAAATCTCAAGTCTGTAGTTTTTGTTTTGTTTTGTTTTTTAGGTTGCATGTGGTCACAGACTTGTACAAAAGTACTCACCATGGGAATTGTGATATATCTATTTAGCCTTATTCTTGGTGGAGTGAAAATAACCTGAGATTTAGAGGCAAACGGATCTGAATTAAAGACATTTCTCTTTAATTTAATTAAATGTATAGGTAATTTATCATCCAATCCAAGATAGTTTTGAGAATGAAAGAGAATAGGAGTAGTATCCATAATTATGCTAAGGAAACAGAGACCTGGGGATACACTAGATAAAAGCCACCATACCTTTAATTATTGTGTGACAAGGGATCCTTGGGTGGCTCAGAGGTTTAAGCACCTGCCTTCAGCCCAGGGCATGGTCCTGGAGACCCGGGATTGAGTCCCACATCGGGCTCCCTGCATAGAGCCTGCTTCTCCCTCTGCCTGTGTCTCTGCCTCTCTCTCTGTGTCTCTCATGAATAAATAAATAAAATCTTTTTTAAAAAATTACTGTGACAAAGAATTTAGTTGAAGCTCCAGGTTTGTCAACATAAAATATAATTATGTTTATGCCTCATAGGTGTGACACCAGAAATGATGCAACCGATTTTCTCAGTATCATCAGAGATGTGATAAATGTAGCATAAATTCTCAGTTATCTTCTCAAGAAGTTAGGCTATGCTTTGGTACTTGTCAAAAACAGTGATGGATTTCCATAGAAGAGCAAATCCCAGAATGGCCACCTTTGAAAACTAACTCATTTTGAACCTTTGCTCCCCAAATATTAGCTTTTTATTTCTATATAATCTTCTACCATATCAACTTTATGACTATGTGCTAACATTAAGTTAAGTTTGAGAGATAGGGGCAGACTCTTCCTTATTGCATTGGTATCTATGAATTCTATCACTCTCCCTAGTATGTTTTAATTTAGTTCTGCTTACACTTTGTATAATTTCTTATGTTTCCTCCTCCCATTATGCTAATTATATGGAATTAGACCCTTAATTGCTTTTGTACAAAATTCCTGGATCAAAGTGGAAACATAGTTTCTGACTTTTGTGGTCCATACCAAATTTATTTTAAAAAGGGGGTGGGGGAGATAGCAGTGTATACTGGTCCCAATAATGTGTGTGTGTAAATTTCTTTGCAGCCCCAATGAAAAGATTAAGATATCATGACATGGACTCTTATGGGACATTTAAGATTAATCCTAAGTATTCAATTTTTCTATTTCCACTAGTTGCTTTCAATTAAGGAGTAGAAACAAGGAATTTATCTTATATGAGAAAGCTGGAAGTGCTAACAAGAACTTTTTTTTTCTATTTCTTAAGTGGATGAGTCTTGTCAATATTTCATTAAAAAAAATATCTATTCAATCAGTTATTATATCTTTTTAACATGTGACTCCTACATCCAAAGATGGTAAAAAACAAACAAACAAACCAAAAAAAAAAAAAAAACTTGCCCAAGTTCACAGACATATTTATAGATGTGGGACCAAAGAGCCATAGGTCTGATAAGTAAAAATCTTCTCTTTAGATCAAGCCTGGCTCAGACTAACACATCCCCTATTCAGCCTCCTGAAGCTCCCATGTAACAGGTTTGAGTTTTTGAGGGAGCCATAGCTTTCAGTATAACTTTGTTGGGGGGGAATAAATTGTTGACTCCAAAAAGTATCTCCCATTATTCCTCATTGCAAATGTTATTATTTACTCATTCATTCACTTAATAAATATATTTATTTTCTAGGTTTAAAATATTGACTATAATATTTACTGGACACATTTTGATTCACTAAACTCACTTTAATGATTTTTGTTACAGATATATGTTATTAAATACTGTAATATTCTATCAATCTTACACTTGTAATTCAGCCTTTGATTGCTCCTTGAAGCCACCATCCAACTGTTCAATATTTTGGTAAGATTTTCGCATTTACAGTTATCATCTTTCTAACAAATGCTGCTCTTCCATCTCTGTTGTCTATTTAGAGAATGACATTGCAATATTTCTTGGCTACTCCACAGTACAAAAATTCGCCTTGTTTACCACATTGTCCTCACCTTAAATATTGAGGTCAAAGCCCTATTAACCTCTTAAGTTAATATAGCTTCAAACCCACCAAATCCTCTTCGTTATACCTCTACCAGCTTAGTTATAAAACTCTCATGATTCTCACTAAGAATGCCACTGTGAACCTAGCTGGCTTACCATATCCAGTCTTGAAGTGCTGAATTGCACTTGCAGATTGTAACCAAAAAATTTCTGTCACAATTCTAACCAAATTATTCCCCTGTATCTTAAATTGCGTCCTCTAGAAAATAGGGCTGGAGATAAACTTCCTTGTTAATGCTAAGCCTTACTCTCTACCCACTGATGAGTAAGGTGTGCTTGCATAATCAGAAAGTCAGAAAGCAGGAATGAAGACAAGATCAAATGTATCTAAGTCACTGGAACTTTCTCATTACCTTAAAAAATTCCTGAAATATTAGGCAGTGAGTATCTACCAATGGAAACAAAGGAAGAATGGTCTCTGCCTTGAGCCCACATTCAGTCCAGCCTCAGTCTGTCAGGTTTCACACCTGTGCCTCTCAGAACATAGACAAAAGTACTTTCTGGTGCTCAGGATAATGGAGGAAAAAAAGGTTACCTACCTAGACATGTTCCACCACAAGATGTGGGAGCCTGTAGTCTTCTTAAGCTTACGTCTCTTCTGTATCTATCAAGGACTGTGACAACATATGGGGGAGGAAAATCTATGCTCTGATCTCTGTGTTTCTTCATTTGCTGTATTTCCACACCCAGAATTCCAGATAAGCAGTTCTCATGTGTTTAGACAAAGTTGATACATATCATATTTTGTTGCACAAAATTAGTAGCCTTATTACCATAATCCGCAATACCAATTGATAGTTTTATTTCTGCACATTGTCTTTCCATTTCTTTCTATTAATCTAAAAAAGAATGTATTTTTTTAGCTTACTAAATAAAATTCTTTCCTTTGGAGCAATTTCTAGGAAATTCATATTTTCAACCAACTTCTCTTGGTCTTTGCTTTAGCACCTTATAAACTATACCTTCACTAAAGTAAAATAAACATTAAAAAAAACAGAAAAATAAATATATTTCCAATAATATTTAAATTTCAGGACTCTATCTCAATGATCAAGCTCAAATATACCAAACAAAGTATTAATATATAACTATATTAAGATGACATTACAATAAAAATCAATAAAATGGATTAAACTTTGTCCAGATTGACCAAGGGAAAAAGAGAAGACAAAAACTATCAATGTGAGGAATAAAAGAAGAGATACCAGTGCAGAATTCAGAGACAGTTAAAGGATAATAAATAAATACTGTGACCAATTTTATGAAATAAATTTAACATCTTGAAGGAAATAGAATCTTTATTTGAAAGACACAAGTTATAAACACTGACTCAAGAATAGATGATCTCAATAGTTTAATATCTATTTAAAAAATTGAATGTATAGACAAAACCATTACAACAGCAACAGCAAAACCAACTCCAACTGATTAGCCATATCACTGACTAATTCCACCAAATATTTAAGGAAAAACTAATAATTTAACATAATCCGTTGTACTTTATGAGGTCAGCATTACTGCAATATCAAAACAAGACAAAGATATCATAAGAACTACGAAGCAATAACTTTCAATATAGAAGCAAAAATCTTCAACAAAGTGTTATCAAATCAAATCCAAAAATGTATCAAAGGATAATACACCACAACCAATGGGATTTATTTCAAGAAGGCAAAACTGATTTTTTTAAATCAATGTATACAATTCATCATGTTGACAAAATAAATACAAAACACATGGTCTTCTCAATATACAGAAAATGCATTTGACAAAACTTATTCATTCATGATAAAGAAAAATACTCTCAGAAAACTAGTAGTAGGTGGGAATTCCCATTATTTGAAAAAAGCCATATACAAAAACCTACAGTTATAGCATACCCAATAGTAACCTACTGAATGTACTCCTCTGTCTCCCAATACTAGTGTATCTGCCCTCCCCACTCCTGTTCAACATCTACTGGAAGTCATAGCCAGTGTAATATGGTAAGAAAAGAAAGAAAAGACTTAGAATTTGGAAAGTAAGAAATATAAATGTCCCTATTGAAGATATAATTGTCTATGTAGAAAGTCCCAAAGGATCTTTTAAAAAATCCAGAACTAGAAAATGTAAAGTAGACTTTGCTTTCTGAAAAAGAGCATTAAAATAAGAAAGTTTAATTTTTTAGGCCACAATTAGATGTTTTTTCTACAGTCTTTTGTTGTTCCCATAGACCAGAGTCTAATGTCTAAGACAGTGTTAAGTGCCAATAAATGTACTGTAGTTGACAACATGCTATCAAACTGTGACAACAGTTAAGTCAGAATCACACAGCGGATTGCCATTTTCCGATCCTATTGCAGGTGGTAGGGGCAGGATTGCATTAAGCCATCTGTTAGTATCTCCTTAAATTTTGGTTAGACATATACTAAGAGAGGCCACATGCATCTTTTGATGACAGATTACAAATTGAGAGTGTTCCAGGCCTGTCAAAAAAAGTCAACATGTGATAATGACTGTTCCCTTGTCAAGTAGTGTGTAGGTTATTTCAGGCTGCATCAGGATCCACAAAGCAAAGAGAATAAGGACCTGCAAGGGATTAGTCACTGAAGAAGCAGTACCTGTGTGCAGAATGTGTATGTATTTTCCTACTTTTAAAAAAGATTTTATTCTTCTATTTGAGACAATGAGAGAGTGAGAGAGAGCACCAGTGGGAGGATGGGGGGAGTGGCAGAGAAAAAGGAGAAACAGACTCCTGGCTGAGCAGGGAGCTGGACATGGGGCTTCATCCCAGGACTCTGGAATCATGTCCTGAGCTGAAGGCAGACGCTAAACTGACTGAGCCACCCAGCCTGGGTATTTTCCTATTTTAATACACCAGTCACACTTTACTCATTGAATGGCTTTATAAAATCCTGAGGTTAAAAGATGGTAACTGACTTCATGATGTCAAATCTTCATGATACAGATAACACTACAACATAAAATGAAAAGAAACAATGGCTGCTTCAAGGTGAAAGGATAGGAGCAGGGCTTATTTTAATTCATTTATTTCTGGAAATCTGTACTCTTTAAGAGGGCGAGTGTCAGAAACAGCATGATCTACCCGGCTGGCCTATCGCACAATTCCCAGTATAGCGTTAGCATTATAGTCTGAAGTGAATGGCTTTTCAGAAATTGCATAGGTCAGCAGTTGGCACATATCCTCCAAGGCCAGACCAGAGTCCCAAATACCTACAACTTTTTTGATATGTTCCCTTTATTTCACACTACAAGAGGTGTGAGATGATGCCAGTGCTGATGCAGATGAATCATATGCTTCATTCATCATGTCCAAATGTAATCATGATTGGGGATAGAGTAGGAGACCATAGCAGCGTCAACATCAGCAAATCTGTAGCCTTTTTCTCCCCCTGAGAACACTGAAGACTATTTACTTCTTGATTACTAATTTACTCCCAATAATGAAATTTAAGTAATTCCAGAGATAGCTCAAAAGTTAATATATCAAACAACTAAGTGGGTTGGAAAGCCACATCATCATAATTATGATAAAGAGCAGATATGGGAAGTTCACACTCATTGGAGGATAAGTCGACAACCACCTGTGGAGGAAGAACACACAGGAGATGATATTTCATGACGTGATATGACATTTCACTTGCCCATGGCCCTAGTCCCCTTGGGGCCACTCTTCTCTTTCTGACATACACATCTCTATCCATCCAAGCAATCTTCTGCTAGTGCCACGTCTGATCCTGCTCATGTGGCTGCCAGGGGCAAAATGGAATGTGAGGGGCTCCTAAAGTGAAAGAGGGTCTTAGATGTTTCATATGCTTTGAACTGTTTCAGGACAACTTAAAGAGGTAAATGGAAAAGTGGCAGAGAATATCTCAGAACACATCATAAGTCCTCTAGATCACGGACACTCACCGAGGTCGTACCACAGCAGACCGCGCTGCATCCAAACGCAGAAAGCAACACTGAGAGGATGAGTCCGAGGATGATGAGGATAAGCTTCATACTCATAATCCCCTGCAAGTTAAAATCATGCAGGGAGAGGAAAGTTTGAAGAACTGAGCAAGGGAGCTTCTGTCACGGACCCTGAATGTTGTCCTTCCTAACTCATTGACAAATTGTCAGCGGTAGTAAGATGCTACACTCTGGCTTCACCTTCAGATAAAATCTGGGCAGAGGTACACATAATTACTCCAATTTACAGACTCCCAAATTTGCAATTTCATTCATTTGTAATTTTCACACAAGTGAAGTAAGATCCTGTTATCCATTTTTTTTCTCGACATAACCAACTGATAAAAAGCTGCTCATTTGCAAACCTTACTTTATTGAGGTGTTTAAAAATCAGAATGTTTTAGAATTCCTTTCTAGCTCATAGTAATTTTCACCATGTGATCAGTAGATCCATGTCAGTTTTGTTAAATATACTTTCTAGAAAGGATCCTAGACTTTGTCTATCACTGTGCTGAATGGACTAAACATCTAGACTTGTCTTTACCTCAGTGAAGACAATCACAATCATTGAGCGAATTCATTGGCACCCATTCTGATCTTACCTAAAATAAGAGTCTTATTTAGCTTCACCTGATGTACATAAGTCCTGACATCATCAATAATTTATATTTTGTAGATATTCACTTGGAGTCAAGGCCCTGACCTTTCTGCAAGTGATTTGTCAGTTTTAAGTGGGGCCCTATTGCCCACCTGTGATGAGAAAGATTTCTATAAGAAATTTTATACATGTGGATAAATATCAGGAGTTTTTTTTTCACCAGATCTATCAATACTTACAATCATGAAATAACGAATTGATGTGCTTGGTAGGAAGTAAAGGGATATGGCTATTCTGAATGCAACGATTATTAGGGACACTCCTGTCAATATGGCGGCCACAGTGTTTGTTCCAATGTTGCCATAGATCTGAAAAAGAATCAGAAACTGAGTCCCTGTTCTTACACTCTTCAACCTGGCAAGTTGATTGTACACATGTGAACATTTTACTTAAAGTGTAGGTAAAATTGGAATTTGTAAAAATTATGCACAGGGTTGCTATCTACTATATGACCTATAGGGAACAGGGAAAAAATCATCCTGAGATCACAACTCAAGACAAAAAAAAAACTCCGAGAATCAAAGACAGCCTGATTATTTCGAAAATGAAGGTCAATCTATGCTATGCCTCCTTTGATTTTCTGAAACTGTAGATAAACATACCATCTGTTTTGTTGTCTTCATCCCAGACACAATAGACACAGTTCCGGATGTGATTAACTGTACAAAGATAAAGTTCAAGGAGTTAGTCTTTGAATACCTCATTCCGTAGTCTTTTTTCCTAACACCAAATATTTCTCAATACTTTTCCTCCAATTTTGTGCTTACATATAACTATTAAGGATTTTACATATATTCTAAGTGATACAGAGATAAGTTGTTCCAATTTACTTACAAAAGTTGGTCCCAAAAGGAAAATGAAGGTATATACAGTATCCTCTAGGAATAGATGTAGTTTATGGAATGAAAGGAAGACTTTTACCATAATCCACAGGCAAATATTCATTAGGCCAATCATGATTTGGCTCACCTAGAAAATGAGAAAGTGCCTCTGAGTTAGGAGGAATCAGCTTTCCTCTTAGAAATACGTGCCCCACATGTGGAGGTGTAAATGGCTCAGGAGCCCTTTAACTTGGGGGAATTCCAAGATCAGCACTTAAATTTCCATTCAGTGTTCCCAAATATAAAATAGTTTGGTGATTTGGCTAAATGGTATATGTGTTTTCTCATTTTAAAGTCCTATTTTCTTCTTGATATGGTAATTATTGTGACCACTCCAAACTTTTGTCTCAGGTAATCATGTAGCTTTGACCCAGAGCAAATTCAGAGGAATATGAGCCACCTCAAAATCCTTAGATGACCTTCATTGTACTTACCCCAATAATAACTGGCTGTCCCTTTAGGAAATTCTGCAGGTTTCTCTGTGCCTCCTGAGGCAGAGACCCTGGCCCAGTTTGGCCCTGGTGGATAGCTGGATCCCTCTGCTGAAGGTCCATGGTTGTGTCCCTTGATGTCGTCACTCTTCACAACCTGTTGCTCCCCTCACTGTGGCGTTGAGTCATGACACATGTGAAGCATATGTTGGTCAGAAAGATCAGGTAAAAGGATTAGTCTCTGATTCCATGCAATAGTTAGTGTTCATAAATATTTTAAAGTAAAAGTAAGTGCTGTGCTAAGTGTAAGAAATTGGGCCATGCAATTGTTTCAGTTCTTAAGGGTAAGAAATCTGACATTTATTAAGTATTTAACAGTGTACCTCGGGCAGTTCAGAATGACATAGTCACTATTATGTTGAGTTCCAGAAAGGCTATCTAAGTAACATAAAGTTACATTATAGGAAACTGAGGATGGTAGCCCGAGAGCATGTGCCTTATAGATCCTATTGTCTTGAAACGATGTTGACTGTCTTGACCATGAAGCTGAAAATAAATATTGCCCACTGGTCCTGGTATTCCTGTCCCATGGAAAGACAGTATTTATTACTTTATTTCTTTACACCTCTGTTCCTAGGTAGCATCTGGCATTGTTATTTTTGTTTTATCTCTGGATTCAGGCTCCTTCTGAAGTTTAAGAACTAACAGCACTTGACCCAACAAGCCACTGTGTAACATGTGTGCTCCTAGACTCAGAGCTGCTTCTTTTTGGTGCCTCCAACTGACTCGCCACACAGACGACACACGACTCACAGAAAGCCTGGAAGGGACCATATGTCCGCACTGGCGAAGCTGAGTCGGTGGCTGGGAACCACATCTGCCCGAGCCCAAACCCTTGTTTTCTACTCATGATCTGCTTACAGAAACGTCAAGCAAAATACTCACATATTAGAAATACTTCCCTTCTCTGACCACAAGAAATCTTCTCTCTTTATTTGAACACATGGACCATCCTGAGTATAAACAAGAAATAGTATCACCTTTTCTGTCTTCATTATGATGGCAACGGATACTCTGTCTTGCATACATTCCTCTTTGAAGTGAAATCATAGGAAACTTGGTATAGTCCATGGAGCTACAATTCCACTTTTCCTCTAGAATTCACTGTAAAAAAAATTCTAGCTATATGGTGTACAGGTACGTTCGAATTTATCAGGAAAATATAATAAAACAATAGCAATAAAACAAATATTTCTTCTACTACCTTTATTAAGTTCCATAAAATCTGGTGATCCTGTAATAGAAATGAATGCCTTTTATTCTTAGGAGATTGAAAAAAAGAAAAAGAAAAAGAAGAAAGAAAGAAAGAAAAGAAAGAAAGAAAGAAAGAAAGAAAGAAAGAAAGAAAGAAAGAAAAAGAAGAAAGAGAGAGAGAGAAAGAAAGAAAGAAAGAAAGAGAAAGAAGAAAGAGAGAGAGAGAGAGAAAGAAAGAAAGAAGAAAAGAAAGAAAGAAGAAAGAAAGAAGAAAGAAAGAAAGAAAGAAAGAAAGAAAGAAAGAAAGAAAGAAAGAAAGAAAAAGAAAGAAGAAAGAAAGAAAGAAAGAAAGAAAGAAAGAAAGAAAGAAAGAAAGAAAGAAAGAAAGAAAGAAAGAAAGAAAGAAAGAAAAGAAAACACAGTTGACCCTTGAGCAACACAGTTTCAAACCTTACAGGTCCACTTATCTGTGGATTCTTATAGTACAGTACTGAAAATGTATTTTCTCTTCATTACGATTATTTTTTAAAGATTTTATTTATTTACTCATGAAAGAGAGAGGCAGAGACCCAGGCAGAGGGAGAAGCAGGCTCCATGCAGGGAACCCGATGCCGGACTTGATCCCAGGACCCCGGGATCATGCCCTGAGCCAAAGGCAGATGGTCAACCACTGAGCCACCCAGGGGCCCCTCTTGATTTTCTTAGTAACATTTTCTTTTCTTTAGGTTATTGTAAGAATATAGTACAGATACATGTAACATAAGATGCATGAGTTAATTGACTTTTTATGTTATCGGTAAGGCTTCCAGTCAACACTGGGCCATTAATACTTAAGTTTTGGGGGAGTCTAAAGTTATACCAGATTTTCTACTGTGGGGAGAGAGGATGCCCAGAACCCCTGTGTTGTTCATGGGTCAACTGTAATTATTTTCAAATGGAAAATGGGTGGGGAAAAGTCATACACATTTGAAAGCTGGTATTTAGATGTTGAATTTGCATGAGGAGTCAAGTGGGAATAGAAGCTTTGGTGTTTAATGCAGGCCAATGATCTTTTATATAGAATTCTGACTTGATATTCTGACTTTATTTCTACCCTTGTTTCAATGAGTTTCTGAATACTGAATTCTCATATGCAAAATCTGTTTTTATTACCAACAGAGATTATTACCAACCATACATAGGTATGGAAACAAATATGTATTTTTTTTTACATCTTGATAGCATTATAATTAGTATGCTACTGTCCTTACTCTTTAATTTACTTTTAAAAAAAACTTTAGTTCTGTTCCATATTATTAATCATATCTGAAGCAAAAATATGTTTCTCTGAGCAAACTGTGTGACTGTCTCTTTCTTTCTTTCTTTTCTTTCTTTCTTTGACTGTCTCTCTCTGATAATAAAGTCAACACCCTAAAAAATATGTTTTCCTTGATTCCTGATTTACAAAGCAGGACTCTCAGAGTCCACTCAGTTCTGTATTTTTTTCTCAAAAAATTAATGATTATACAGAGAATATAATTCTAGATCAAGAACCTCCTCCTTTTGGATCAAATCCTTTCGCTGACAAAAAAAGGACAAAGTAATCATTCATTATATAAAATTGAATAAAGCAGCACACTAGTGGTCCCTACTACTAGGAAAGAACTCTGTGTTGCAAATTCTGGATAACATATGATTTTCAGGCTACTTGTTTTCTGTTTTTTGAAAATGATTACATGGCTGAGATAATCTCAAAGCACAATCTGGAATGTTTCTTTACAACTGTAAGATTTAATTTGCTAACAGAGAGTCAAGCATTTTTTTTAATGGAAAAAAATCCCTTTAGACATTTATGTCCTTCTCAGACAACTAGTTTTACAAAAAGTAGTTTTTATAAGATTATTCTACTCCTGTTCCATGGTTTCATCCCCTGGAACAATTCTCATGAGTCTTAGGGACCGGCATGGAATGGACATGCCTCTTATAGGCCAGAGGAATAGCCACCTAAGTAAGAATAAAAGAAAAATACATACCCCTGTCCCAAAACACCATTGAGTCTTAACTTGATATCCAAACAGGATGTGGGAACTTCAGTACCCAGAGTCGGTCTCAGAGTCTTCCCAAGGAAGTTCCCCCCACAGAGCAAGCAGTATATGATCTGTGTCTCCATCAGGCACTCGAGGTCCTGGGTCCTTGGTGTACACAGGTTTTGCTCAAGACAGATTGCCCTGTTCTATGAAGAGACAACGGCACACCACCCTAAAGGCATCTTTCTGCACTCTACTTCTTGCAGATGGGTCTCTATGATGGAGTAAATTGATGATGTTGACAGAGATAACGACTTATCTCTGCTGTTCAGATAGCCACAATTTGAGTGCCAAAGCTTGGCACACTCTTCTTTTTGCCAGGGCAAATCTTAATTTTGTTTACCCACCACTCCTCAAAGACCTTGTCCATGAACCACATGCTTTCTGTTTGGGGAAATATTTTGATTTAAAATAAAACCTTAACTTGCGCATAGAAGTCTTCACCTTTGTTAGAAAATATGGGATTTTTTTCCATAAATATGGGATTTTTACTCTGTTGGCTCCCAAATTATACTCTGTATGTTTTGCTAACAATGCCAGTTCCTCCGCCATGATGTTAGCAAGCTTCCTTACTCTCATTTCTACTACTTGACAAATAATTTTAGAAAAACAGCATATAATATTTATAGAGCCCAAGTCAGGAAATCCAAAGATGGGAGTAATGTGCTGTTTGTCCATATCTCTGGAATTATAGTCTTCAAATGTAAAAGGGAGCCTTTGTATATTCTTTCATCTTGGCTCAATCATCCATTAACTGTCCTTCTCTCTGCTCTGTGACCCCTCTGGGTTCTTTTATGGTCTTGCCCATAGTTTCCATCATGAATGATGGAGAATCTCCGTGTTCCACACCACCCCCCTGCCTTCCCTCAAGGTGTAATCATTTGAGGTAAAGCTTCTAATAGGAAAAAAGAAGCTCTTTTCCTATCCTTGTATCTGAATAAAAGAAGGACTAACTGTCCCTGTTCTTGCTTCATATCCATCAAAAGGAATGCTCTGCCTTTTCTTCACAAACGTGAGTGTCATCAGAGGCTGCGTGAAGCGTCTCTGTATTGTTCCAATGTTAGCATATGTGCTGCCAAAGCGAGCCCTGCTCCTCCTTTTCTTAACTTTAAGAATTTTCAGTATATTCTTTTATTCGCTGAAAAGTTCTATCGTGAAAGGAGTTTGACCAAGAGGACAGCGGCCATGAAGTCAGAATCCACTAAGGAGTGAGTAACAACTCACCTGCGAGCCAACTAGCCCTGAAAATGGATGGGCTGGAAGGGGGTGGTGTGGGAGGGTGTGGGGTCCTAGGTGGGAGGTACTGCAGTTCCCCCCAACCCCCACCCTGTGGTCTCCATGCTGTGACTAGTAGGAGGGCCAATGCAATGAACCTTGAAGCCCAGAAGACACCAGTGGAAACACAGCAGGTGCAGATTTTGGTGGTAGTAGACAAAAAAAAAAGAAGAGTTTGATCTTTTTCAACAGCTTTTTCTCCCCTATTGTAACAACCATATAGTTTCTCCCCTTTATTCAGAGGTGTAAACAACTTGCACACCCTGCATAAACCAGTTTTCCTGTGACATACCTGTTTTATATGTTACTAGGTTTAATTTATTAGTCTTGGTAAGGATATATGGGTCTAAGTTCATGTAAATAGATGCATATTTTATTTTCTTATGATATTTTAATCCATTTTGCAGAGTGAGAGAGCTGGTTACTACTTGCCTCAAAAATATGCTCTGAAGCTTTTCTTCCTCTTCAATGTTTAGAAAGTTGTTTGTATAATATTGGTATTACTTCTTCATTGAATGTTCGGGAGAATTCACAAGCAAAGCCATCTCCACCCAACCTTCCGTGCATGACAAGTCTTTTAATTATGAATTCAATTTCTTTTCATGATACAAGTCTATCTGTATCGATCGGGGTCCTCCAGAGAAGCAGAACCAGAAAGATGCACTGATATGAACAATGACATTTATTATAAAGATTTGGCATGTGTGATTGTGTAGGCTGAGAAGTCCGAAGTTCCACAATCAGCAGATTGGAGACCACAGAGCCAATGTTAGTTTGGGTCCAAGTCCGAAGACCTAAATAAGTAACAGGAGAGCCTACTATAGGGTCAGGTGCTAAGGACAGGGTTCATTTTTAATTATTTATATTTCATGGTTACATGTGAAATGTATAACATGGTTTTGTGCAGAAGGAGTCAGAAAAATCACACTCTGGCACAGATGGCCTATTGCATGACTCCAAATGGCATTCACAGTATGATCTGAAGTGAATGACTTTCTAGAAATTGTACAGATCGGTGGTCCTGAGACATTCTCTTTAGGAGCGGACGGCACCTGAAACCTTCAACAGACTTCCTGATGTGTCTTTCTTCATGCTAAGAAAGCTGTGGCATGATGATAGTCCAGATGCCATGAGCATTGGATGCTTAATTCATTATGTTCAAAGGTGATACGTTGATGGAAAGAGTAGATGACCCTGGCAAAGTCAGCATTAACAAACCTATGACTGTCATATTGCTGAGGACACATCAGCTCCTCTCGCTGTGGAAACTGATATAAATTCAAGAGCACAAACTAGAATAAATCTAGGATTTTCTCATTGAAGAGATATATCAAGCAATGCAGGTGGGTTGGGAAGCCACACCATCATCATCATGACGTGGAAGTATTATGGAGAGTTCACACTCATTGGAAGATAAGTCAACTACCGCCTGTGGAGAAATCAGGACACACAACAGATAAGCATGTGGGGTTTCTTTTTCTCAAGGCCGTAGATTTCCTAATGTCCTTATGGATCCTTCCTGGGGATACTTTTGTCTTGTTTTGATCCAAACATGTACACCTTAGGCACCTCCTCAATTTGTGCCCAGTCCAATCTTATGCCTGTGGATCCTAGGGGCAAAACTGAGCACTAATGGGCTCCTCGCACAGATGTGTAGCATTAAACAGGGGCTCAGGGCTTTTATATGTTGCGTACTGCCTAATAACAATAGAGGTAAATATGAGAATGGTGGAGAAGCCCTAGAACATATTCCAAGTCCTCCAGACCACATTCACTGAGCTCACATCATAGCAAACAGCACTTGCACCTAAATCCAGAGACACTGAGTTGACAAGTCCAAGCACAAAGAGGATGAGCCTCAAAATCATAATCCCCTGCCAATTAAAATCATGGATAGAGGCGTGCCTGGCTAGCTCAGTCGGAAGAGCGTGTGACTCTTGATCTCGAGGTCTTGAGTTTGAGCCCTATGTTGGGTATAGAGATTCCTTAAATAAATAAAACTTTAAAAAAATTAAGTAACTCTTTTAAAAAATAAAATAAAATCCTGTCTAAAGAAAAGATTGAGGGATGGAGCACAGTGAGTTTCTGCCACTGACCCTGCTTACTCTCCTTTATAAATGATGGACATATTCTCGATGGTGATGAAATATTCCACCCTGGCTTACCCTACAAACCAAATGCATTTTGTGTTAATTCTGTGTTTTGTTAGGAAAAAGTGTATTTTTCTTATATTTTCATAACACTATAAGTAGCTCATTACTTTCTGTCTTCACTACTTAATTTATTGTTTTTTTTAAATCTTTTAATCCTAGTTTGTCATTATCAAGTCATATCTGAATTAAAAGCAAATTATTTCTCTCCGGACAAACCGTGACTCATTCTTCATGATGATCAAGTGCATATTTTACAATTTTTCTTCAACTGACTCGTGATTTACAAAACACACTCTTCAGAAGTGAGAGCCTTTTTGTGAAATATCCTATTTCTCAGCAAGAACAATGAGTACTTGGAGAACATGATTCCACGTCAAGTACACCTCCTTCATGGATCACAGTCCTTACATTGATATACATTTTCAAAAGAATTATTTGTTGCATAGAATTGGATGAAGTGGCTAATTGGATAAAGGGGAATTAGCTAGCCAACATTGAAGGCCACTGAAAAAGTACTCAGGGTTGCACATTTTGGACAGAATATGGGTTTTAGTAGATTCTCTCCTGCCCTTTGAGAATGACTCCATGATTGCAATCATTTCAAAGCCCAGCTTAGAAGTATTCTGAGAGTCTATAAAATAGTCACATTGTTTGCAACCAGAGTCAGGTAATTTTTTTAAAGATTTTATTTATTCATGAGAGACACACAGAGAGAGGCAGAGACACAGGCAGAGGGAGAAGCAGGCTCCATGCAGGGAGCCCGATGTGGGACTTGATCCCCGGACCCCGGGGTCATGCCCTGAGCCAAAGGCAGCCACTCAACCACTGAGTCACCCAGGTGTTATATATATATATATATATATATATATATATATATATATGGAAAAGGAAATCCCCTTAGACCTCAATGGCCTTCTCCAATAACTAGTCCCATAACAAGAGCTTTTTGTAAAACTAATATTCTTCTATATTTTCTTTGCATGGGACAACTCAAGGAAAACTTGTATGAGCCTTAGTCACTGGCCCAGACTGAGCAAACCCTCTAAGAATCTAAGAGGATAGCTGCATATGTAAGAAAATAGGAGAAATACCTAGCTCTGTCCCCAAACACCGTTCAGTCTTACCTAGATGTTGGTGAAGACTAGGGAGCATCCATTCATGAGAGTCCATTTCTGAAGCTTTCCTGGCAGATTCCCCAAACACAGCAGACATGCATACGAGCTGCATCCCTACCAGGCACTTGAGACCATGGGCATGGGGTTCACCGTGTTGAGGTTTTACTAAGCAAGACACAGATCCCTGCTGTTTGGGGAGCTGAGGACGTACTGCCCTTAAGCATCTTTCTGCAACTTCATTTCTAGCAGATGGTGTTCTGTGATGGAGTCGGTTGCAGGATGGTGACACAGCTCCTAATCTCCATGGTTGGGATACTTTTGGATAGTCACAGTTTCAGGTAACAAAGCCTTGATCACTGCTTTCCATTCTGAGCACAAACCTGAGCTCCCCGTTACCAATCACGTGCCAAAGGCCTTGCTGACGAAGCATGTGTTTTCTGTTTAGGGAGATAAATTTTAACTTACATATGAAAGCTTAATTATTCCATTATACCTCTTTTGGGAAGAATACTGAGGATTATCCTCATAAATTTGAGATTTCCACAATCCACTGCTAAGATTTATTCTAGAAATTTATTCTAGAAGCAATATGTAAAAGGAGATTTAGTCTAGCCCTTGAGGTGTAAAGTTAGGTTGCTTTTTTGAGGTCTTGTTCTTTCACATAGACATTCACGGCTATGAACTTCCGACTTAGCACTGCTTTTGCTGCATCCCTTGTTTTGGTGTTTTCTTTCCATTTGTCACAAGATATTTTTAAATTTCTCTTTTAATTTGGCATACTGGTTGTTTAGTAGCAGCATGTTGTTTAATTTTATCTTTTTGAATTTCCCAGTTTTCTTCTTGTAATAGATTGCTAGTTTAAATGTGCAATTTTTTGCAAGTCAGTTACACACACATTAGTGGAGTGCTGTTAAGCATTTGTGCTCTTATTTTTATTTCTATAAAGGTAAAAAGTACATGACTTCAGAAAGGAAAGTGTTAGATGTTCCCTTTAATTTGGATATATAATTGGGAGGGGTCATATTGTCATTCTCCTCAAGTGTGCCATGGGCCACCCAACCCTCACTGTGGTAAGAGTTTGGGGATGACTTGCAATAAAGAGTTACGTGTTGAATCACTAAATTCTACACCTGGAACTAATATTACACTGTATGTAAACTATTTGAAATTTAAGTAAACAATTAAAATAAGAACTTAAAAAAAAGAATTATAAGATGGAAAGGTTCTGAGGGTCTGATAAACAGCACAGTGACCGTAGTTAATAATACTGTATTGCATACTTGAAATTTGCTAACAGAGTAGATCGTAAGCTTTCACACACACACACAGCAGCTGTGTGAGGTGATGGATGTGTCCATTAACTCAGTTCTGGAGGTCATTTTACAAGGTTTGTATATATCAAGTCACCATATTGTATAATTTAAAAATATTACATTTTGTCAATTATATCTCAATAAAGCCAGGGAGGAGAAAGACTACTAGAGTAAAGAGAATTTTAAAAATTATATCCAGGAGGATTTTGTGAAGGAGGCTTGTGACTGTTATGTGGTGTCTTTATCACAAGGAAAGTCAGGAAAAATAATCATCCTAAGTGTTTGGTCAAAATAAGTTACTAGTCTTTTACATTTGAGAAGCTGCCTCTGATATTGGTAATGGCTGTAATGTTTATTCAGATTTGCCTACATGAAAAGAGAATAAGAAATCTTTTATTGGTTAGAAGCTCTATCGGTTAAACATGACAGCAAAGAAGGCCCATGGTATGGACCTGTCTTTCACCTGCTTTCACCTGTACTCAAGCCTCCATGGAACCACGGCTAAATCCTTCAGTCTGTTTTGGCTTAATGTGATTTTAATTGGCAGGTGCACCTGTTGACCTATTAGGTCACATGGGATATGCAACTCATGTGATCCAATTATGATGAGCACAAGAAGCATTTCGGGGATTAGATCTTCTTACGGCATCATTGTCTATGCCGGTTGATATTACAGGAGTCAATAAAAGAGGATCCAGACAAGCTTTCGGCCTTCTGTTGTTTTATTTTTCCAGTTTCCACCTTCATGACCGCACATTCTCACTCCTGTACTCCTGTCTCAGGTGTTGTAGTATAACAGTGTGTCCTTCCTCTCAAGATTCTGGTAGAGTGAAGGGAGAGGCAGCAAGCCTTCATCAGGACTCTCTGAAGCTGATTTCTGGGAAAATAATGCTGAAAGCTGCAAATAAGCCAAAACATCATTCAGAATCATTTCCCCTAAATCCTCAGAGTTCTTTTCCAGTCTGATTCCTGATGGTGTATCCTGGCCTCCAAAGTCTACCCCACATTACTCTGAGTGCCTGTTACTTAGCACACTCCCCCCAGAGACGGCCCAGTGGGGGTCAACTCCAGGCACCACTGATGCCACCAAGTTACCCTGAGATCCACCCCTGTGTCGGGGTGCATGTGGACATTGTCCAGCCCATTTGCCCATGTCCACAGAATTTCCGGAATATAAAGGAAAAAGAAAGTTTACCCCTTAAAAGATATTCAGGATGACACACCCTAGGGAAGGATACAATGTCGCCACCCTCCTTGTCTGTCCTTAACCTGGAAGTCAGCCTGGCTATTTCTGGGAACCTTGGATATTTATGAGGGCCTAGAAATCATCTGTGCCTGTTAGAAGCTTAATATATACTTGCACGTGTGTGATTTTATGTTCGTCCACACATAAATGTGTAAAGAAGATTTCACAAGAGAATATATGTAAGATCTACATGTATGCAGGAGGACCATTGTGTTATAAATATATAAAATATATTTAGAACCCTTTTTTAAGACACTTATAGGAGGGGTAAGGCCACATTTTCTCTCTCACTCCTGTAAAAAAAAATCCATTTGCATTTACCTGAGCAAGCAGCTGTCGATTTGTGACTTTTTCTTTCTTTCTTTTTTTTTTCTATGTTTAATTTTATTTGAATTCAATTATTAACATTGAATGTGACTTGATCTTTCAAGGCTATTTTCATCTCTGAGTGGCCAGATTCTGAAGCCAAGGGAGTGCAAGAAAGAACACTGTGAGCCACTCCTGAATGGCACACGCAAAGTAAATGTGTGTTTCCTCTCCTGCTGGGCCTGAAACAGCGTGCTTGGCACAGACCACAGACGGGAAGCTCAGGCTGAAGACAACAGGGCTGTTAAACCACCCCAGATTTTTTTAAGACACTCTTTTCATCGACTCAGCAGCCAGCACTGCAGAAACCTGAACGGTGGACACCTGCCCCCCGGATGCCGCTGCCCCATCAGAGGGTGGGGCGCAGCAATCCAGCCCCAGGCAGGAAGAACCCAGACAGGTGACAGTAAGGGGCTATTTAGTAAATGAGCAGAGGGGAAAGCCATGCCCTTGTGTGGACAGCTCACCGTCAGATCATTCCTAAGGATGTGTAACAGGGAGGTTACTGGGGCTTGTTTTTCAAACTGGGGATTGTTATTATTTTTAATCCTCCTCATCGACTATTACCTCTTGGCTCTGAGGATATGTGCGTGCAAGCTGGATTTCTACTTAGTAGCTTCTTAAACTAGTAAGTAGTTCCAGGGTTGTAGGGGAAGATGGCAAATCACTCAAGAATCTTGGACTTTGAGCCAAGAACAACAAATGCAGCAGACTTGTGTTTTCTCAAGGATTTTCTCCTGGAGGAGTGGGGAGGGACCTTCAGCTGGGAGAGGAAGGTTGGACCCAATGTGACAGGGTTGCCTACCCACTTTTGATACCATCTGCGTCCTTGGGTAGCAGAACCCTTGGGCTGGGTGACAGGCACTGGGGGTTATTCTGTATGTTAGTAAATTGAACACCAATAAAAAATAAATTAAAAAAAAAAGAAATTAAGTTAAAAAAAAAAAAGAACCCTTGGGCTTAACCTACACAGATGATGCCCAGCTAATGACTGAACTGTGCAATGTCCCTTGCAACCGTGTGTGGCCTCATGACAAAGATCTGGGGTGTGATGCAGGCAGAAAGGAAGGAGCCAGAGCAGCAACTTGTACCCAAGAGAGAGACCACACGGTGCAGGAGGCGAGGGTGACACCACCGGGTGCGGGCCGCCTACTCCTGAGCTGGGACAAGAAAGGAAGAGAAAATCACACCCTGCAGGCACTTTGAAGGTGGTCTGAGTTCCTGGCCCGGTGCCCGGTGCCCGAGGGCACGACTCATCCCAGCAGCTTGGAGTCATTCCAAGGAAGGACTGGTGTTTGCATCTTTGCGGAGCCACACAGTGCATCGCCTGCGTTTGTTAAATATGCACGTCAGTGGATCCATAAACTAGCAACAAAACGAAATTACTCGGTGTCGCCGTCGGGTAAAGCTTCTGATTACCCGAGGCAGCGATCATTGTGCTCGAAAGTACGGTCAGCGTATAAAAAGCTGTTCTCAACTGGGTGACGGGCACTGAGGGGGGCACTTGACGGGATGAGCACTGGGTATTATTCTATATGTTGGCAAATTGAACACCAATAAAAAACAAATTTATATATATATATATATATATATATATATATATATATATATATATATATAAAGCTGTTCTCGGAAATTCTATACCACCTGTTTTGTCTTTGTTCCTCTCCAAGATCATGCAAATAATCACAGCCCAGGTCGCCAAATAAAATAACCCATTACATCCCCGTTCTCTCAAGAACTGCCACTTACCCAATCAATTTTCTCGCCGTCCACATGATAGGCGAGCACACACAGAGCAAGTGTGATTGAAAATTGCAGACAGTTGAGTAGCATCAGCACGACCACCAGGCCCTGTTAAGAGAGTAGAGCGCACTTGGTTGGATGTTGCTCCCCTGCCCTCTGGAGACCCCTCAGCCGGAGCCCACTCGGGCCTTTGGAGTCCATCTAGGCGGTCCCCAAGGCAGTGACTTGCCGGGTGGGGTCTGAGCCTAAAGATGTAACGTGTTGCTTTTGATGAACTGAATTTCAGAAATAAAAAAGAAAGAAAGCCAGTGTTCCTATGAATTTTAACATAACAATGTCTGCTTTAAAAAAAAATAGCCTTGGTTACTTTCCTGTGTTAGGATCATTTTATAAGTTGTTGGTATCATGATATTGTTCATTCTCCGCAGGAAAGATGCAGTGTCTATAGGAGCAAGTGTTCTCAATGGATAGGGGATTCAAGGAGAGATGGAGGGGGATCCAAATCCCCTTTCCTGAACCTGGCCTCCTAACTGAAACCAGGAGTGTCCTACAGGTTGAAGATCCCCTTATAATCATTCATCTGAAAGGTGCAGGGCACAGCAAGACTGCTCCCCCCACCCCACCATGACCTCCGGCCGCCTCATGCCTGTGGCCTTCCCAGGCTACCTTTTTTGGATTATTTATATAGTCTTGTGATCTCAAATATTTTTTGCTTATTAGATATAACTCTGCTTATTAACATGGTTGCTTTAGGATTTATATTATATATATTTAAACAATCATAATCCATATTCAATTGATATTATAACGCTTTTATTTGTGATATAAGGATTATATAATAATATAGTCTCTACCCTCTTGGACTGGATGTTTTTGTAATTTTACACACGATTTATACATATTTTTAAGTTCCCCAAATACACTGCTATTATTTTTGTTTAAAGAGTCAATTATCCTTGGGCAGCCTGGGGGGCTCAGTGGTTTAGCTCCTGCCTTCAGCCCAGGGCATGACCTTGAGGTCGCAGGATCGAGTCCCACATGCTGCTCCCTGCGTGGAGCCTGCTTCTCCCTCTGCCTGCATCTCTGCCTCTCTCTCTCTCTCTCTCTCTCTGTGTGTGTGTGTGTCTCATGAATAAATAAAATTTTTTTTGAAAAGTCAATTATCTTTTAAAGATATCTAAATAACACAAAATTCTTATATATTTTCCCATGTCACCATCTATGGTGTTCATACTTAGTGTAGTTGCTCATTTTCCTTCTTCCTGAAGAACTTCACACTTTTTTGTATTGTTAGGCTCTGCATAGAAATTATTTTAGCCTTTGTGTGTCTAAAACCATGTTTATTGTGTCTTCATGTGGAAAGATATTTTCACTAGACATGGAATTCTAGGGTGACAAATTTTTTTCTCTCGGTACTTTAAAATTTTTTCTTCACTCTGTTCTCCTTTGTGTTGTTTCTGATGCAAAATCTGTTGGCAATTCTCTTTATGTGTTTTTCTTCACGTTCTGGCTGCTTTTCATATTTTAATATTTCATATTTCAGTCATTGGTTTTGAGAAATTTCACTATTATGAACCTTGAGATAGTTACTGTTTGATTTCTTACACTCGAAGTTCATTCAACTTCGGATTCTATGAATATACAGATTTTTAAAAATTTTGGAAAAATTTACCCAACACTTCAAATATTTTTTTCCTGTCCCATATTCTTTTTCTGTGGGGACCCCAATTACATGTCTCTTCAATAACTTGAAGTTATTCCATCAGTCACTGATGCTCTTTTAATATTTTCACCTTTATTTTGTGCCTCTATTTTTCACTTTGCAGAGTTTTTAATATTATTTCAAGGTCATTATTAATACTTTTATTTATTAGTATTTATTTTCTTGAATGTTTATTCAGTCATTAATCCTGTCATCCAGTTTTTCTTCTCATATATGATAATTTTTCTTATTCTTTTTTCTTTCTTTTTTTTTTTCTTAAGTAGGCCCCATGCCCAATATGGGCCTCAATGTGTGGCTTGAAATCACAGCCCTGAGATCAAGACCTGAGCTGAAATCAAGAGTCAGATGCTTGACCAGCTCTGCTACCCAGGCACCCCAAACAAGGCTGTTTTCTCCTCTAGAAGTTTGATGTGGGACTTTTAAAAAAATATTTTCCATGTCTGTACTTAACTTTTGAAAGTATGAGATGCAGAATAAAGTAATTCTTAGCATCATGGTCTGCTAATTCTAACATCCATGTCTTTCCTGAATCTGTTTCAATTGATTTATCTCATTATAGAACATTTTATTTTGTTTTTTGTAGGTCTGGTAACTTTTTATTAGATGTGGGACATTGTATTTTTATCCTGTTGGATACAGGATGTTTTTACAGACTTGCAGGTAGAAACAGACACTGTTCATGGCCGTATGTGAATATCGGGTACTGTTCCCTCTAATCATTTGGGGCGATGCTTTCTCCGCCTTTAGGTATTCTTTCATGAGCATGCACTGATAAGTACTGCAATTAATATCAAAGGGGACCTATTGAATATATCTGGAATTATCTCTGTTTGCAGATCTCTTTTCTCAGGTGCTCTCTCCTGAAGACTCTAGATGCTGTAGCTTCTCCTGACTCTCAGCTTCCCCCATCTCCTCAATTTGGACAGTTTTCTTGGTTCTGCCTGGATTGTCCAACCCTGTGCTCTGGCCAGGAAATGCTCACAAGTCAGTACGTGAGAGTAGTTTTTAGGCTTGCTTCATTTGTAAGGTTTACTTCATCCTCAGGGATCGAGTTCTTTATTACCATCAATGTCCAGTGTCTTAAGAATCATTGTTTCATATATTTCTTGAGTTTTGTTGTTGGTGGTGTTTCAAGTGAAAGGAGGCACCCAGGCCCTGTTACTCCAACTTATCCACTAGTAGTAATCCTCCAATCTTCTTGTTTTTGTTAAAAAAAAATTTTTTCCCAAGTATAGTACATATTCCTTTTCTTCTTCCTTTGACATTCATTCTCCCTTTCTTCTACATGGCCATATAGTAGAAGGTCTGCTCACAGGTACTGGTAATACAGATAAAATATAATCCTGTACAGCAGTTATTATTATTATTATTATTTACTGTTTTTAATTGTATAAGTAATGCATACTTATTGTAGAAAATTTGTGAAAGAATTAATATAAAGCAGACAATGGAAATCACAGCAGTCATGGACCAAGAAATAAATAATGTTGATCCATTTGTTTGCCATTTTTCATGAAGCTATCCAATTGGGATACAGGAATATTGGGCTCTCTGCCCAATTGAATTGAATGGAATATGTTGCCTCTTGTTAAAAGGACATCAAATTTAGCTAGAATTTATGAATAAAACTCAAGTGCAGGAACTTTTTTTGTTTTAGATTTGTGCCTAGACTATCTGATCTCCTGATCCTGGGCCTCAGAAGTTATCAGGCTTTTCAGCATTCAGAAGGAAAATACTTACAGTTGCAACTGATGTGATGCCAGAACATAAATCTTCTTTCTCAAACTTCAGGAAGGTGATTTTCATTAAGTTGTTTGAGAGAACCAGAATTCCAGTGCCTGAAACAATTGTGCTGAGAATGTTAGCTCTCAGATTTCCTCTCAGCTGAAATAGAAAGAAAGTTCATTCACTGAAAATATTCAGGACACTTTATTTCAATATTCATTTTATAAAGATTTATTTATTTCGTTTAGAGACAGAAAATGGGCAACCGAGTGGGGGGAGGGGCAGGGGGAGCTAGAGAATCTCAAGCAGATTCTGTGCTGAGTGAGGAGCCCATTATGGGACCTGACGCAGGCTCAAGGCAGGGCTCCATCCCACAGCCCTTAGATCAGGGCCTGAGAAGAAATCAAGAGTTAGAGCCACCCAGCCACTCTTACTTCCATATTCTTGCAGGTCCCCATAAACCTTTATTATTTCCTTTGCTTGCTCTGGATGGGCCCAAATAGATATCTACCCTGTTCAAGGCTAAAGGCATTCATTTCTCTATATCAACACCATTCATGATTGTAAAATCTATCTCCAGGTTTACTCATGGAGGTCTGTGTTCTGAAACTCCAGGGGAATATATGTAATCTAAACCCGAGAGAGCTTCTGATTATATCTAGACCCGGAGTGATCAGATGAATTAGTGGAAAGAAAAGACGTTTGAACTTGTTCTCAAATGTACTGAAAGCTGTGGAACTTCTGGTTCATTGGGCTTTGTATAGGAAATCAGAGTGTTAGTGGCCACATACTATTCATAAATGTGAATTCACTGATACTTTACCAGAGCTTTTGTTTGCTTCTTTGCAGACACAACTGTCACAGATCCAGAAATAATAAACTGCTCATGAGAGAGAAATGGGCATATTAGCACTGCTTCATGGACATTTACAGTCCACCTCTAAAGGACTAACTTTATCCTTAGTGTATATTTTTTCCTATGGAAATCCCTTCAAAACTTCAAGTAGATTATTGACTAAATTGTCATGGCTGTATTCACATTATTTAAAGGTTTAAAAATCCTTACATTAAAAAAATAATAAAATAAAATAATAAATAAAATAAAATTAAAATAAAATAAAAATCCTTACATAAAGTAGAGAGGTGAAATCAAAGGATTCCTGTGAATGTTTTAATAGAAGGTGGAGAAAAATGAAAAAAAAGAGCTAGATACAAATTATTTTGAGGTTCAGAGAAGGGACTATATGCACTCATACAACATGATATTCATCTCAGTAATTTTGGCCAGGAAAACAGAGAAGTTGAAAGGAATAGTTCACTACCTTACCATTATCTTCAACACTTCAATACCCCTTGCATATTTGAAGATAACTCTGTGGATGAATCAGGGATTATCTAGTAACCCAACCCAATATAGTCTCCTAAGCAAGTGAACAGGATTTTACTGTATGGCTTTATGCTCCACACCTAGTACACACCTAGAATTTAACGAATAATCCCCAGCACGTAGACCTTAAGGTTCATATTACGATGGAAGGTTTAGAATGGCTGAGAATGAACACTGAACCTTCGATTAGCATGTCTGAAAACTCTGCAGCATTTGCAGGAGGCTAATGCACAACTGAATGGATGACTGAGTGAAGAGTGAATTGACTATTAATTATTTTAGACATAAGTCAGATGTACTCACAGATAAAGCTGCCCATATGGGGAAGCCTATCTGAAATGAGAAGAAACCAATTTTGTGTATTGTGTAATGGAGAGCCGTAATTCCAAGTGTCCCATAGACGATGAATTTCACACCAATCATAATCTGAACCACCTGGATAAAAGACAGAACAGAATAAAGTATAGACATTCCAAGAGAGAAGATTTCTTTGTTCAAACATAAAGATCTTTCATGGAGTGAACCCTCAGATGTCACTAAGTCTACCCCTGAAACTAATAATACACTATATGTCAACTAAATTGAACTTAAAAAAAAAAAAAAAAAAAAAAAGCTCTTCAGTAGAGCCCAGTGCAATGAAATCTCCTCCCTCTAATGGCAACAGTTAAAATAGCATCACTGTGAAGGCTTGTCCTCTTGGCTGACGTCACCCCGACAGGCACACACTGGTGTCCATCAAGCCTCCTCCAAGGGATTCCCAGCGCTCCACTCTACCACCTTCCAGTCAACCCAGCCGCCATCACCAACCAAGATTAAACAAAGCTTCCAGTCTCTCCTCTCCAAAACTCCACCTGGCTAAGATGCACGTACCCCCAGTTGCCTGAGATGTTCCTTCAGGAATCTCTGCAGCTTGCCTGGTGTGTGACCTGAGGCATTGGATATCCCAGCCTTCCCTAACTGGATACCTTGGTTTTGATTGAAGGAAATATCCACAGTTATTCCACGGGAACCCACAATTTCTCCCATTCTGTAAAGAAACCATCTGTTACCAGCGTCAGATTCACTATCCAGTATTGACTACTCATTGCTCACGATACTCTGCTTGTCTGTGAGGAATATTAGCATGAAGTAGACACTAATGTTCCCGTTTCTGCAGACTTTATATCTCACAAGTCAAAAGGGTCTCAAGCCAAGCCATGTTTGTCTATCATTGCAGATCCCAGCAGTACGCCCACACTAGGCCCCTAGCAG